>NC_071308.1:4416124-4719306 GCF_027563975.2 Plodia interpunctella | reverse complement strand
AGAAAGGGTTAATTCAAAAATGAAGTCTTGGGGAGAACCTAAGTTTTGTGCTGAATTGGGAGCGTTCCGTTGCCCAGTGGAGGAGTGCGGGAAGTTGTACGCTAAAGCGTCGCACGTGCGGGCGCATTTGCGGCGCCATAGTGGTGAGAAGCCGTACCGGTGTACGTGGGAGGGCTGCATGTGGCGATTTGCGAGGTCAGACGAGTTGGCGCGTCACCGTCGCAGCCATTCGGGGGACAAGCCCTACGGCTGTACTGAATGTGGCAAACGGTTCGCTCGTTCCGACCATCTTTCGAAACATGGCCGTGTCCACGAACGCCGGCGCCGTGCCGCTGAGGCTGTAGCTGCCACTGCTTCACTTGCAGCAGTCAACAGACAGAACACAATCCGTGTGACAAGAACACGGAGAATATCGTGATTTATTGCTGAACTGGAGTAACTACTTAAATTTATAATCTATGGACAGAAATTAAGACTGTTATAGTAAGTACGTAATACATAAAGTACAATTTAAGTCAGAAATTTGTGCGAGCCGCCGGTTAGTAGTATGTTGTATGTATAAGAAAGAATGAGTCATATAATATGTAATAATTTCAAAATTTTAAGAAACTAAGTATATACCTAGTAATAAAACTGAAATTTTGTTATTATTTATTAGTAAATAACATGACCATATTACTTATATTCGTCAATACTAAAACGAGTTAATATTGAACCTACATTTTTTGGGCCAGTGACCACTAGTCAACTAACACTTAGGTACACCGGAAATCACAGTATCATCTATGAACTCAATTGAAAGGATTGCACCTCAAGGCGGGGTCCATCTACTGAGGCAACCACTGTTTAGTGCTGGTCCATTATATAGCACAATCACATATAGGCACATCAATTTTGTTTCCAATGTAATCCACATTACCATTTCTGTCTCATTAGCCCAATGGTTGACAAAATGTTCAAATTAATAAATACTTAGTGGTCTTCTAAATAAAATTACAATAAGTAATACTACTTATAAGCATAGTTTTGTTATTACGAAATTATAACAAACAATCGATTGTATATTTGCAATCCATTGTTTGTTATAATTGTTTCTCTAGTAAATAAATCATCGTTTGGTGTGTGAAAACGCAAAAAGAAACATTGGGTATATTATCGGACGAGGCGGTGGACTTTGTAGTTGTTTAGCTAAAATATCAGATGAGTGTAGGTTTACCAGATCTGGAATTAATTAATCCGGATAAAATCCATTACTAAGCAATAAATATCCTGAAATTACTGGCTAATGATCTAAATGGTCTGTGTGTATGATACATACAGTAGTTTTAATGGAACCTACCTACTAATAAATATGCATACAAGTGTAGTAACATACTAATACATATGCATAAAAAATATGTAATTAATTAATACATACCGCACCGCATCCCAAACTAAAATATATCAAGCTTGTCGCTTGCGAATTATTATAATTACATAATACAATTTATTGTATTAATATTCGGTGTGCGGAGCGGGGCGTCACAGGCGCGGGCGAATTGGACGACGGGGGACATACCTTTCTAAAAAAGTATTAATTTCTGCAATTCCAAATTTTCCCTGTTTTCCTGACAGAGTCTAAAATTCCTAACATGTTAGGACAATCCTGTCATCTGATCTAAAACCCTAGATGAGTGATTAGCAGGCGTTAAGCGGCGTACCAAAAATCGACAAAAAATGAATAATAAATTTTACCAAATGTAGGGCAAGCAAATGAACAAAAATAATAAAAATAGTGCAAATAAAAATTTAAATAATCAATAGGGTAGAGACTTTGTAAGAAAATATCTTGCACGTTTTAAATCAATCCTACTGATATATTAGGTAAAAATGCGCAAGTTGGGATATGAGTATGTTTGTTACTCTAATCACTATATACTTACCTATCAAACGGATTTCGGTGAAATTTGGTACACGGGTAGATAGAAATAGCAGTGCGCCACTTCTTCACATAACTACCTATGTCTGTGGACCTTATCTTTAGAGTTACAGCAAAAATGCAAGATATATTACCTATACGTATGTATTTGTACTTTGTCTATGCTTTGAACTGAATTGAAGCAAAGCTTGTTTGGAAGTTTTTGGCGGGATGAAACCGGAAATGGATGAAAAGGATATAGGTAGTGACATTGACACTCAGACGTGACATAAATTCTATTATCCAAAATCTTTGGTAAAATAATTCCCTGACTCTGTCACTTTCTCTTTAATGATTTGTACCACAGATTTAAATCTGTGATTTGGGAATGGATTTAGTAAGTACTTCGGCGGAGTGCCTACTAATATTATGGATTTGGGTGATTTGTTCTATGCAGTGCGGCCCAGTGAATAGCAGTTACTTACCTACCTACTTATTAAATTTATATACTACCTATTTATATATATATTATATTTATATACCTACTTATTAATTATATAAAACTGAACAAAATATTGCACCTAATCAAAAATGATTTTAAAAAAATATGAAATGATTAAAATTTCCGAATGAATTACCATAAACGATGCATTTTTAGTCTAGTAACTACTCTAGTCTATGGTATTACCCGAACTATTTACGAAGTCAACATTTCCTTAGCAACCCCATACAATTGAAGTGTATATTTAAAATAAGTTTTGATACACGATTCAATTCGACACAAATAAAAATGGTGGTTCAATAGATTAGATTTCTCTGAACATAATTGTTACTTGCAATACGTTACATACATTTTTTAAACAGTTTAAAAGTACCAAACAACGTTTATTTTATGTGTAATAATGTAAATAAATAATTGTCGCAATTAAACAGTGCGAGAACGAAAGCAGAGTTTGACAAATAACAGGTTGTTGGAGACACCGATTTCGCTTCAGTTTTATGTGTAAAGTGTTGTTTTTTACTTTTATAAGTGGTTTTCGAGTGGCAATTTTCTTATGTTTCATAAAGTGGACATTTAGAATTCGTTTCAATAAAGCAATAAACAAAGAAATCCGTAGAAACGCTCTTAGTAAGTATTTGGTTTTATTCAATCAGCATGTGACCCAAATCTGTGATTTCTCTTCTTTGTTTCTAGCTGTAAAACTTATATTTTTTCTTAAAATCATTCCCAGTCCTCAGTTCCGATGATATGGATAAATGTTATTGCAAATATCACCATATAAACATTGTATTTTCGAACTTGTCACGGTTGAATTCAACCTGCTCAGCTCACTGGGGGTCAGGTGCATAACACCGAATACTTGCATATTTTAACAATAATAATGAGATAGTGTTCAATTACTGATGTGTTAAGAGTTTCGGTTGTATAAAATTATAAAATGTTTTTAGCAGATGACGATAACCATATAAAAATAGAAATCCATAATGTCTAGATGTTCACAAAAAAATGTGAGATGTCTGGTCAGTGGCATTCGAGCAGAGAAGATTTCTGGAGATTGATTTACACAGTACAGGTTGTACAATGACACAGGATGGCTGAGAACTATAGATACATAGTGCAGGTTAGTGTCAGATTGTTTATTTATTTAATTTTTATTTAAAGACAATTATTTTCTAATGCTGGGCAAGGGCCTTCATTCTTTCCATTTGGTACTGTCCTATGTTAAAATTTTCTAGTTTTTATGGAACCTGTCCAAATCACATCACCCTCTGGTTCTTGGCTTACCCGGTCTTTGACTGTTTGTTGGGGCTTATGTGAGTCGTGATCTTTGACAGATTACTTAAACAAATTAATTTTTGATAAAATATTGAGGCTTTTCAATACATAAAATCTGTACAACTTAACAATTATTTCATTAAGATCAGGATCAAAGCATCCCCAATCGCTAAACCTAAACCAATCTGTCAATACAAAAAATAACTACAATACTGAAAATTTCATTATGATTTACATCATAGGCAATGTATTATTGTATTATTATTGTAGCAATGTATTATATATATATATATATATATATATATATATATATATATATATATAACTCATGTATAACTCATGTATTTTAAAATATATAATGAAATGAAAACAAAAAACTTCTGTTAAAATATTATTTTTTCTTGTGAAAAAGTGTAAGTAAGGAATCTGTGTTTATTGATCATAATGTTATTAAGAGTCAGTTTACAAATATGTATGTTCACTGTTTACAAATATAAACAGCTGCCAGGTGGAGAGCCTAACACCACCCTGGAATGCCCTTATCAAGCTTGATCTTTCAACTTGATCATTCTTTTGGTGATATAAATACATAATTTGGCACAATTCTCACTGAAATCTCTGGCAGTTTATTTTTATTTTATTGATCTTCAAACTCATTTTATATGAAAAAAGATCTATCAAATATAACAAATAAAACAAATGAAACCCTGATATTTATGGAAACAGACGTTTTGTATAATTTCTACTCAAATCTATAGAACACTAATATTAACTACACATGTCAGTCACCATGTTTTATAAGATAAGAACTCTTAGGTACACTACGATTTAAGGATATTATTAGGTTTTTTATGTATACCAAGTGTATTGATAACAGGTGTTTGTTGGAGCACTCTCGGCACAATATGAGGCACTGTCAGTGGAAGCCTCCAAACAAACAAGCTCCGAAGAGATAGTGTGCTGCATTGCAGATAAACTAAACCTAAATAATGGCTCAGGAGGACCATATGAGCTGGCAGAGGTATGTACTTAATTAACTCTGTTGACAATACAATCTTAAAATTGATTTGAATTATCTTAGTAACATATATTTTTTAAATTATTATTTAGCATAGTCAGTAGAGAGTTTTAGCTCTGTGTGTATATTAAATAAAAAATAAAGTAATTGTTTTAAAAATCCTAATCGGGATTTCGTTTTCCCAAATCTCTGAAGATCCATAGTTGGTAACCCTACCAGTATACTAGAATTCAATGACATATTACTCATATGTAATTGACAAGCTTGGTGTTTGTCATCTATTTTTTTTTGTTGAATGAACTTTAATGACTCAGATAAATATCATTGCAACTTCCTTTACTTGTGCATGTTGCAAGATGTTAAAAAATTCCATACCTTACTCCATAAGACTGTGTTATATATGCAATAAGTGAAAAGGTCAGATTCCACATTTCTTATTTTATCAAACATGTTTTCTCAACATAAGAATCTTTTCTTTACTCAATTGATTGTTATCTGACTAGCACTGTCTGGTTTGAAACATGTGGCCTTAATTTATTGAATATTAAAAACTGGATGGTAACTATAAGAAGGTGAATCATATCATAATCATGAATTACTAGCTCTTGCCCGCGGCTTCGTCCGCGTTAATTTTCTGGGATGAAAGGTACCCTATGTCCTTCTAATTTAAAATTTCAAGAAGATTGGTTGAGTTGATAGAGCATATAGAGGTAAGGATAATTAAATATACATGTTAAAAACAGAAGCAGTAATAGTGTAATGTAGTGTAATGGCTAAGACCTGTGCTTGAGAATTGAAAGGTTCCAGGTTGGATTCCATGGTTCCAGGAGAAAATGAAATGGTTCAGGTTGAAAGGTTCCAGGTTGGAGTGCAAACAAGAGTGCATGCCAATCTGACTCATATATAGTAGTTTTCATCGACTACCACTTGTTTCCGGTCAAGGAAAACATCGTGAGGAAACCTGCAGTCTAGACGATAATAACCTATTTCATACAACTATTATTTATTGGACGTCACCTTTGAAAAAGCGCAAATAAATATTTATAAATATATTTCTCAAACAGGTTGTGGGTGATGTAGTCAGCGGCGAGTGCAAGGAGAGGCGGCTTGCACCTGATGAATCTCCCGTTGGTGTCATGTTACTGTGGCCTAACAACAACTCCGAGCAATACTATAGGTAAATTGTCATAGTTTTTGGACATCTTGGACTGGTATTCCTTTTGTGACTTGCAACTGAGAAATGATGGCCTATATATCCCAAACATTATATTGACATTATCTTAACAATATATAAATAAGCAAACATATTATAATTTAAAACATAATGTTTTGCAGGAAGCAAGTTTGTTTGAATTTTTCTCCTTATTTTGGTTTATTTATAAGTTGAATAAATTCAACATCACTACTTAGTATGAAACAAAATCGTCCTCTACCTCTGTCTCTTTTTAAGCTTTCTTCTTTCAAACCACGCAACGTATTTTGCGATGCGAAGCAGAGTCGGGTGGCTAGTTTATTAATAAATCAATTTATGGTGATCGTTTAGCTCCCTTGGAGGTTTAGTGCTGGCATGCACTTTCAAATAATATTTTAGAGTTAAAGAAATTCCAATAAATAATTAATAACAATTTAGGTACATATCTAATCTTATATTTTTACATATCAACGTCTTATAGTGAACCACTATTTCAATCTAATTTTGCTATTTTAACATGATAGGCGATAGGGCTTTATCATTTACTTTATCTCTATGACATTAGTATGTCTATAGCACTACATATCTGTAATAATTATTCTCAAATTATATTCTACTCTAATACATCTAACCTTGTTTGTACACCTGTTTACTAATTGCCTAGTCCTGTCACTTTATACTATTGTATAGCTGGCTAGTTAGTTGAAACAGCCAATTATGTTTGGACACGCGTTCTTTATTGTGCAAATTCTGACAGGATTGTTACTTTTCATTCATTTAAAAATATACCTTTTTTTAAATCTGCTTTTTCTTGGCGCCAAATACGATCACAATGGGATCGCGGACAACTAACGCTTCTGATCAAGTGGTTAAACTCACCACATGATCAGTTCCGTGTGGGCACATAATAAATAGCCCAAATTAATTATAACATTATTTTGTGAACTACCTTGCGTTTCAGTATAATCATCGTTTGCTGGACTGTAGTAATAGTAACTGATTTAAGAGTTATGTATGAAGCTGGTTAGACATCTTTGTTAGTTGCTATTATTTTTTGTTAGGGTCTATTTCTCACCTTGATCATGATTTTAATCTGATAACCATTTGTTTATTAACACTTGTAAGTGAATTGAGTCATTGCAATCAACAAATGAATCATATTCCCTTCCAAACTGGACCATGAAACTGATAAATCTACGATTTAATTATAACTAGATATGATAAACATATATTTTTTTCTTACCTCTATTTAGTATCAACAATATAATTGAACAATAAAGTAATTTATAACGTATTTATCAGTACTATTTTTGTTTCCATTTTATATTTTGTAGCGCAATAAATATTAAAGATTTCCCAGAAAATGTCGTGTCTTTAGGCAAGGCCAGATATGTATATAACAAGATTGCTATACAATTTGTCTCAATTAAGAAACGGACATAGAGTCTTGAAATTACAACGCAAAGTTAGGCACCACGCCAACTGTAATGTTTCGGAACAGAATAATTTATGGGAACAAAAAATAATAAATATAATGATCCGGTCGACTTGGCGACTTCACTAAAAACGGAGCAAGGTCGCCTATTTGATTGTTATGTGGCGAATTTACGGTAATCCGAGCTATGAATTGTCTTTATGTGTGCGTCTGTCTTTCATCTTTTGATTAATCACAAAATTGCATGAGTGTATTTACCCACTCGCCGCGGCTACGGCTTTAGTCGCGGTGATTATCGTACAATCTATATATATTTTAATACATCTTGGTATATATTTCCTAAAAATGTGCCCGCAACTTTGCGTGCGGTTTGAAACAAACAACGATGTTTGAAGATCAGTTTTGCAACAAACTTAGCTTAATAAATATTTCTTTAATATTATTCCATTCGTTCTAAACCAGTACATGTATCAGCTTGTTTACTCAAATTTCAGTCTGTAGACTTCAGAGATAAGTGGAGAGACGTTAGTGCATGTATGTAAATTTCTGGAGCTGACGTTCTGATCTGTGTGCGACGCAATATAAATATTTTCCAGATTAATGTTTACATCACATCATTCGCGTTACAAATTGGTGTTGTTAAATAAAGGATAATAGTGATTGGGGATAATGTTCCAATGGTGCGCGTGAATCACTCTTCCTGCCGCGACCGCCCGATAACGCCGTCTCCATCCTGCCAATTAAACTAAAACATTGCCGTTTACTTCCAACATGGTCTCGAAAATTGTTCGGCCACACGCAAATATTTAGATTTAATCATCTGAATATGACTCAAAAGTAATTTTATTTTTAGTTCAGCTTGTTTATGTGTAATACGTCCGATCGTGTAACTAGGTGATTACTTTGTCGACAGGTTCTATTTGCGCGAGAAAATACCGGACGAGCCATGGATGGAAAATTTCTCAGTGGATCCGCAGCTGATAAAGGATTACTTCCAGAGGTTCCTCTACCAGCCGAAGGACCGCGAGTATCCTGACCTCTGCCAGTTGCCGGAGCTCAATGAACAGACTCTGCTGAATAACCTGAGGGCGAGGTTTGCGGCTGGCTATATCTACACATACGTCGGCTCCATCCTTATAGCCCTTAACCCGTTCAAGTTCTACCCCATCTACAACCCCAAATATGTCAAGCTGTATCAGAACAAGAGAATAGGATCAACCCTCCCTCCACATATATTTGCAGTAGCAGATGCAGCATACCATTCTATGCTGCGCGAGCGAACAAATCAATGTATAGTGATTAGTGGTGAAAGTGGTTCCGGAAAAACAGAGAGCACCAATTTCCTATTGCATCACTTAACAGCTCTCAGTCAGAAAGGATCACACGGGAGTGGAGTTGAACAGACAATATTGAGTGCTGGTCCCGTCCTAGAAGCATTTGGTAATGCAAAGACTGCCCACAATAATAATTCCAGTAGGTTCGGCAAATTCATACAAGTAAATTATAAGGAAAATGGAATGGTCCATGGTGCTGTAGTACAGAAATATCTTTTGGAAAAATCGAGAATTTGCAGCCAAGGTCGGAACGAGAGAAACTATCACGTGTTCTATTATTTGTTGGCTGGTGCATCAGAGCAGGAGAAAGAACAGTTGCATTTGCTTAGTGTGGACAAATACAACTACTTGTCGCGGACTGGTTGCAGTGTGGTTCCGGGTGTGGACGAGCAGTATGAGTTCTCGAGGCTGAAGCAATCTATGGACATGGTGGGATTCACCATGGACAAACGCCGCAGACTTTTTGCAGTGTTATCAGCTGTTTTATTATTGGGTAAGTTTCTTTTAGGATGAGCTTACATTTTGTGGAGTTATTGCTTTTATATTGATTTTACTATTTTTACGCTGTGATTCATTGTTAGTAATAATATAATGTTGTGGAAAATGTTGGGGCAAAGTCGTACATTTTTATAGTTATCCTGCAAAAAAACCCATCACACATTTATATTTAAAAGCATGTTGATTTAGTTTATTAAAATGGTAGTGCCAATCAGTCAATTGACTTATTGCAAAGCAATTACTTTATTAATGAAACAACACCTCATCTCAGGCAACGTGGAGTTCCAGCCAAGAAAGTCTTACCATCACGACGAGGCAGTGGGCGTGAGGAACCCTGAAGTGGTCTCCCTGATATCCTCGCTGCTGCACGTCAAACAGGAGACTCTGTTGGCGGCACTCACGTCTAAACGCGCTAGGGCTTCGGGGGAGACCCTGGTTATCAACTACAGGTAAAATCTAATCTATGACCGACCCAAAGACCATTCTCTTAAGTTATGCCAATGTCTGAGGAACCCAGTTTTTGGTTCTGTTACTTTTTTCTTATTGAGTGTGTTTTAAACTTGGAACTAACATTGGTTGGTGTCAGATTTTATTCAAGTACGACTTGACATTGCGACCACCGCCATCTTCTGTCGGTTACCGAAAAAACATTCAGCTAATGTGCTGGTTTCCTTCACCAAAATAAGCTGCGGTGACTACTTCCTATTAGGTGGGCCGTATTCCGGTTAGCTTACTCAGTATAATAAAAAAACGAAAGCAAATGGCAATAATGTCACATTTAAACAATATTTTCATTTCACAGACTGTCTTTATTGAAAACTTGCAAGATAGAACTGAAATTGTTACCTGTTTATTTATGATGCAATGTTATCGTAATTGTTATGATACAGAAATGAAAATACCTTGTGTATTGTTTTAATATATCAGTCTACCTAGTATTCAGTCATGCGTCTGCTAGTTATATTTTGTTCGCGCTCCGAAAGATATCAATAGCTGGTATATTAATAGATTTGACGTTAGATCGTCATTTCAAAATATGCCATTTCGCAATAAAAATTCGCATATCCTTAGCCGTAGATATATGAAGAATTTCGTTTTCACATTACATTTGTAAATACTCGACTCCTATTTACGAAAACAAATTTAACTTTGTCTAAATACTACTTTTTTAATAAAGAACTCGTCTATTTGTCCCCAGATTACCAGAAGCAATAGCGACTAGAGACGCCATGGCTAAATGCCTATATGGTGCACTATTCGACTGGATCGTAATGCAGGTGAACCATGCACTGTTGTCTAAAAAGGACACGCTGCGGGAGCATCAAGGACACAGCATTGGTCAGTAAAATTGTTATTTATTTTCTTATAATTATAATGTTTATAATATAATATTGTGTTCGTTTGCCAGCTCTTGTAAGTTCTTACTTAGTCATGCGTCTGAGTCGAGGATATAAATGGTTGAAAAATAATTGTGTTTTGTCCCAAAACATTTTCAATTTTCTATAGTAACTGTCACGGCTTTTGATTTGAAATAAAATGTACTCGGTCACAACTATATAAATAATTGCTGATAAAAATAATAGTAATTTCGTTTACATGTGTCAGTAATTTATTAAATGCGTCCAATGTCTCCAGGTGTTTTAGACATATTCGGCTTCGAGGACTTCGGGCCGTCGAACAGCTTCGAGCAGCTCTGCATCAACTACGCAAACGAGCACCTGCAGTATTACTTCAACCAGCACGTGTTCAAGTACGAACAAGAAGAGTACAGACGCGAGGGAATCCGATGGACGGATATAGGGTTTTCGGATAATACGCAGTGTTTGCAGCTTATCGAGGGCAAGCCTAGTGGGCTGCTGTGCTTGTTGGACGATCAATGCAAGTGAGTTTTTAAGCCAGATATCTTTTTCGGTATGAGATAAAAGGCAAATTACGTTCGCGAATTTTTTTTTTCATTTTATTATTTTGTTTTGACATAAATATGCCATCCTCATATATAGTTCGTATTGAAACTGCTTCAATCAAGAACAATATTGTGCAACTTAATTATTCTTTAGTGACTCATTTAACGATATTCCTTGGCAACTAATTAAATTATGCGAATAAATCAGATGGCGAAATGATTAAAGCTGGTAGAAACAAACGAATTTATTTTCTATGTTATTAAACGATACTGAAACAACAATATTTTTCAGTTTCCCCTGGGCGACGAACGAAACCCTACTCCAGAAATTCAACTCTGTGCATGAGGACAACCAGTTCTATGAGAAACCACAGCGCAGGGAGCCCGCCTTCGTCGTCAAGCACTATGCTGGCAGGGTCAAATACCAGGTAACCTATTGTTATTCATGTAGGCTTATTTATTACTATCTATAATGTATGTTGTATTAGACACTGTTTTAATTTACATTACTACAAAATAACATTCATGTTGCTTGAGTTTAAGATATACCATCTGTTAACACTATTTATTTATCTTTGAAGAACAGAACTAATGATAAAATGTTGTAATTCTGGAAGTTAGATGACAACAATTATTGATCGTAACTGCGGCATACTATAAAATAGTTCGATTTTATGTTTTATAATATGTTTAGATGATAGTTTATCAATCTGTTTCACCTTACAGGTGACAGCGATGAGGGAAAAAAATTTAGATCTGATGCGGCAAGATATAGTGAGCGTGTTGAAGAATTCTTCGCTGGCGTTCGTGCGAGAGTTGGTCGGCGTCGACCCCGTCGCGGTCTTCCGGTGGGCCATCGTGCGGGCATTCTTTAGGTAACCTTTTTTGTGATAATACATACTGATACCACTATCTAATGTCAATACAAGGGGAACTCCTGGTATCAGGAGGAACTCCTCAACGGCTAATGAATTCATAAAAAAAAATACGTTTGAAAATTGATAATGATGATGGTGACCTATTTACTTGGTTTTTACTCGTACAGTCGAATTTCGAACGCCTCCACGCAGGGCTATAGGGGCAGAGGTAAATGCGGAGGGCTTGCGATCTGACTACTAGCTGCTGCCTGCTTATTTGCCATCAGACTTCACCATTGTGGCATTCACGGATTTCTAGGAGCTGCTATGACAAGTAGTGGTAAAACGTTCCCTAACCTTGTTGATTGTTTTTTCAGGGGATATTTCGCATTCCACGAAGCAGGCAGAAAGCATAGAGTCCACAGAACGGACGGAGCTTTGAGAGTGTCTCGCGCCTCTATTCACGCGCCTAATGACAGCATAATCAGGTCAGTTCTATTATATTCCCAACTATATGCTACGTCCTTGTGTCAATACGCAAATTTAAAATTGCTTTCCGATCAATCCAACTAACTGCAAGTCTTTGTAATTACTATTTTACTGTAAATGGCATGTCATAATTGAAATAAAAACATAATTAGATAATAGTCCCAATTTAGACGCATTTGGATGATAGTCCCGTGCGACACTAGTGCTAGAATGCTATGACATGAAGCTAATTATAAATTGAAAAAGTACTTAGCATGCCGTCAAGCGTGCATTGTGTACAGTAACATACATTCTCACTTTAAAAGCTTGAGTCTCGACAGAGGCTTGCTAAAGTCCGTGTCTAATTCAGGCGGAAAAAAGGTTAAGACCTTGAATAGTATATATCTGTCCCTTACACATAATATATTGCCATTACGTTTTACAACTTTATTGTTCAAATGCGACCGTGATATATTATTTCCATGCTTGAGATAGATATAAATCAGTCCGGGGTCATTGTCCGTTTTCCGTCTGCTATAGAAATAATGTTTAGGGGATTTATTGAGAATTGAAGTGCTTTGCATATAGTTATGTGACGTAATGATTTGTGTCTTGTTGCTCAGCCAACTGGTGACAGTATCGTCAATCAATCTCGCAATCAACCGCATTGCGTAAGTCACCGTCTGTACGGCATGCTTATTATTATTACTCTATGTGCACCTAACGCATGGACATTACATTTTGTTACTTCCGTCAAACCTCGCCATCTGGCGGCTGCGTTTAGACCACTACATAATTTGGCCACATAATGAACTGACAGTTTATTTATATGTGCCTCTCACTCGCACAATACTATGAGAGTGAGAGCTACATAATTGCCGACATTGTCAGTCCGTTTGAAAGAGGTCTAGTTGTTCACAGAACCAATCATGCTACAATAAATTCATTTCGGAGTCGGTCTGAGCACAGCCTAACTACTGTGTAAACATTTCGCTACTAAAGTAAATTTATTAATTAAACGAAGTAAATTAAAATAATGATAAATTCATACATTTTCTATTGAATAAAAAAATCCCCTTCCAAATTACGATGTTGCATTTGCAATAGGTTGAATTCCCAAAATCCATCATTATCCTTATATGAAAGTAGTTTAGATTACTGACAAAAATTAATAAATACACTTTTCTAATCAATCCCTTGCTTTATCATTTATTGAACCCCTCGCATTTTTTTAGTCTACTTATCAGTTGTTATTGAACCATGATGTAGACATTTTTCCGCTTTATTCTGTAGAAATCTAAACGTTAACACTTACTTCGTTCAATTAAATCCTCTATTTACCTAGTCGTAGGCGTAACGAGCCCTAATAGATCATATCACTAAGTCCAAGCACATCCATGCATGCGTTACACATTTGATTTTTGAAATTTATTTTTTTAACTCGTGCGCGTTCGGATAGAACGCCCAATAGAACGCCGGCAAAGGTCGGGCTGAATCGCGCGGAGGTTAAGCAGCGAGTGGATAGCGCGCGCGCCGATGGGAAGACAAAGAATTATAGGATAGCGGAGACGCGCACGCGCAGGGTGGAGCGGGAGTTCGACGACGCGGACGTCATGCAGCGCGCCAGCCAGATCGTTATGTACGTCGAGCGCTTCTCTGTCTCTGATGCGCACATGCACTCATCAAACAAATGTCTAATGTTGAAATTGCCGCAAACTCTTATTTTAAGGGACATGTCAAACCAGTAAATAGCATTATGAAGTCTCGTCATATTTCATGGTTCATTTCTGAATCAGATACAAAATTACTTTAAAATTTAAATCCAAAATGATTCAACTGCTTTTATTGTCTTAGTAGTTGACTTTAAATAAAAAATACACATTTTTTAATTTTTCAAATTTCCTTTAAAATGTGTTGTTAGGTTTGAGCTATTTCACAATGTAGGTCATTTGAAACTTGCAAACGATTTTTCTATGAGAAATCAAAACAAGATTTTTGTTTGATGAACCTGCGATTTTCGGTGGGGATTCTTCACTCTCTATCACGGTGATGGCTGTTGGGTTTTAATTTTCCAAGCATTTCTCTATGTTGTGTGTGATAATCGGTGCTACATGTTATACATTAAAAAAAAACGGGCGCTTATCAGTGGTCGGTATAATGCGGGAAATATATATAAGTACTTGTTATTTATTTTGTTTTTATTTTTTATGATTTTTAAAGACGTTTTATTTTGATTATGTGTGTTTTTATTGGTTTACAAACAGAATTCACTGTGCCAGCTTGTATCACGATACTCATACATCAGGTAGATCTGTTGTCATCGACACATATGTAAATACATGTCATGTACACAACGCAAACGCATGTTGTAAATATAATTAAGTATAAATCACGTAGTTGGTTATATTACGGTGGAAGGTATCTTTAGCTCGAGCTAGTATTCCGTAGTATTGAAGTTCTATTAAACTTGGTTACTGACAAAAAACATTCATATTCAGCCAGCCGCTACAGACTTTCTCAATGTAAAATCACATTTTCAACAAATAAATACTTTTGTAACCGTCATTCAACAAAATTTAAGCGACTTAATAAACTTGTAGCAGGCAGATCAATTTTTGACAACAGTCAAACGTGTCGAAATTGGTATTGTAATATTATTTTGTGAACGGAATACAAGCTCGAGCTAATCAACATTAGCAAAACGCACGTCTAGCACGCACGGTTGTGTCCGCAGGAAGAACAAGTCGTTCAGGCCCCGCGAGCGGGCCAAGAAGGGGCTGAAGAACCTGCAAAGCGTAAAGACCTTGGCGGGGCGCACCGCCGCGCCCACGGGCAAGCGGAAACAGCCGCTCACTGTCGCTGCGCAATTTCAGCATTCCTTGGCGGCACTTATGGAAACGCTCAACCAAGCTAACCCGTTTTTTATAAGGTGATTAAAATTAGATATGCCATTTTTTTGGTAGTCCATTTTCTGTCCTATCTCTAAGCAAAATAAATGTGGGATATGATTCCTTTTATTATTATGTTAAAATGCAATTATACCAGGTTATCGCTTGTAATATGTACCAGTATTATCGTTCAATTATGTTTTTAGAGACTGTCAATTTGCCACATTTTTTTTCTCATGTTCACACAAATATCAAAGTACCCAGTGACTTTAAATGAAAATACAATCGTGTAAATCCAATGTCATTAATGAAAATTAATAATTATCGACGGAAAACTCCTTCTAAAACTGAAACTGTCGACTTTTCTATCTATAATCACACACGAGCGACCAGTATTTTCGATTAATGATCACTATTTCTCACGTTACATTTATCCACTGAAATCCAATTTCATTCAGCGTAACAATAAAACCTTTAAAATCCCCCAGATGTATAAAATCGAACAGCGATAAGATACCGAACGTGTTCGACGAAGAGACCGTCCAGCGTCAGTTGCGGTACACCGGCATGCTGGAGACGGTGCGCATCCGGCAGGCCGGCTACAACGTGCGGCTCACGTACGAGGAGTTCATACAGCTGTACCGCATCCTGCTGCCCAAGGGGCTGCTCAGCTCGCAGGCCGACGTCAGGCATTTCTTGGCCACCTTGAATTTGGACAGGGATAACTATCAATTAGGTGAGACATTTATCTACTTATAACTAGTTTTAGTTAGATTTAAGTGTACCGGCTGCTACTTCGTTTGCATACGGGCGGTTCGAAATAAATCAATTTTTTCTCGCTGTGTGGCCGGCTAGCAACCAATTTTGGCCGTTCGATTTGGTATTGCATTGGCAAAAAAAATGTAGTTCGTCATAAATTTAATCTTCTCTTTATAGACTTAACAAGTTACTTGGAAGTGGAGAAAAAATATGGTAAAACAACACAGCTGAAGAGAGATATGATAGGAAACTCTAAGGGAGTTTCCTATCATATCTCTCTTCAGCTGTGTTGTGATTTTCCAACCTTTGAATTCCATGTCAGATTCCATGAATATAATCAACAAAAACTATTGAATACCCAGGTGCGACAAAGATCTTCATGCGCGAAAGCGAGCAGACCAAACTGGAATACCGGCTTCACCAGCAGATTATGGCGTCGATCATCGCCATCCAGCGCTGGTTCCGCGCCGTGCTCGAGCGGCGCCGCTTTCTGGCGTTGCGGCGCGCCTCTCGCGTCTTACAGGGTTATTGCAGGTGGGTAATCGTCACTATCATAACATGTGGTGAATGGAATCATCGTTAGGAAACCTGCACGGTTGACAGTTTATGCGGCTTGAATAAAATCTAACGCCAGTGTTAGCCATAATATACTCTGTAAGGAAGAAAAAAGAACATCATAACTTTATTTGTTTCTCTCGTTTCCGCATGTTGCTTATTGGGCACGGCCGTGACGACTCGTATCCTGGGGTCAGTGTTAAAAATTAAAGAAATATTACAAACTTGAAGATTCTACTGTGATTTTACGACCGCCCACCTAACACACGAAACTTCTTAAATCAGCAATGAGTACAAATTTAAAGTGGATGCATTTTTGAGATACTACATCGTTTAGAATTATTGTTACTTTGTTCTCTTGTTTTGTGAATTGTATTTAACTTTTTCCTTCTGTCTTGGCCTATTAATAGAGCAAACCAGTAATATTTTTAGTACTTTAAAAAATAACATCAAATTAAGTTTAGTTATAAAGTACACAATTACTATTTTCAATTAATAGACAATGGCTGGTGGCTCGCGTGGAAGCGGCTACGAAAGTTCAAGCGTGGTTTCGCGGCAATCGCGTGCGCAGATGGTACTTGAAGCTAAAGAAAGGCATTGTGGGCTTCCAAGCCGCCGCCAAAGGCTATTTACTCCGAAAAACTTTACCTGCCCTTCGGAGACCGCGCAGAATACTCGACAAAAACGACGTAAGTAAACTTGTTTGACCCACTAATGACTTGATTGGTGTAAATAATTGGCAAATGATTGTCGTCTAAATTCACGGTATTATTTCCATGTAAATGCATATATGGAAAATATATATATTCGCATGCGAACCTACATCACTGGAATTTATAATAACACTATAGCGGAGACTCGATGAGATACGAAAATAGTTTTAGGGTCTATTTCACCACTATCAGAAAGTGGTGAAATAGACCCTGAAACTATTTTCGTATCTCATCGACATATCATATGGTAATCTAATATATAACTAACGAATGGATGAAACTGTCTAATGTGAATGAATGGCCAGTTAGCCTTATCCAACACTTGTGAAACACAATTTTTAACTCTATCTGTCGATATGTTACATTAGGCTATCAGATGTTTTATCAGCAAGCGGTAATATACTGATATAACAGTCACGGGTCCACTAAAGTGTTAAGCGGGCTCCAGACTTATAGCCGCAAACACCGCGCTCTATTTATCTTTCTATCAAAATAATAAATAATTTATTTCCAATATTCACATCCTTGCTCGATTCACGCCATTAATCTGTTATGTGCATATATTTTTACTATCACATAGTAAATTAATGGTTGCTGATGTCTTCAATAACTTTTTACATAAAACTTTTGTAGGGTCGCTACAAACATGAAATGTTTTTCTTTCGATTACTAATAAATCACATATGAAATCTCAATCACTAGCATTAAACTCATCGTATGTGTTATGATCCTATTTGTTGATTAAAATATTTCAGTTTTTAGAATGAGAATGATACAATGTTGTAAGCTCCCGAAAATAACTAGTAAAGTCCTTGTCACTAATAGCTACGTATGGACGCACTTTCATTTGTGGCGTAATGATAATAAGAAATAAAAGTGAATATTTTTTCACATGGTGAGGGACAAAAGTTATTAGCACTCTGTCCCATTTCTTTTAGTATATATAATGAAGCCTATGAAATAATGAAGCCTAATATATAATGAAGTTCTCGTTGTATACATATATAAGTCACGACATATCAGAATATGCGTCCGTACAATTTGTCATGAACGTGTGACAGAACACACATGTATATACGGAGTGTGCGTGTTTGTGTTGACAGCATGACAATAAGGCGGGCGACGAGCACGAAGACGATACCAACCGCGCGCCAAGCCTCGAAGAGCTCAAGAACATTATAGATACGCAACTGTAAGTATACAATATAGGTACAGTTTAATGAGATTCGTACAGTTGTACCTCGGCCTTGCTAAAGCGAAACAGCAGCGTTCATAATGCAGCCAGGGTGTCACAAAATATGAAACATCCTGATACTGTGTCGGTGTTAATAAATTTTATTTCCGACTGAACCAACGCTACGCCAGTGCTGATTCAAATTTTGTAGATCTTTGGAGGAGCTTAATGGCGCAGTGGTTAGCGCGCTCGGCCTGCGATAGTGGTGATTAAGTCACTCTCACAATGGTCGCTCATTGGTTGGATGACCAAAAATGTATTGTAAATGTAAAATATTGTATTTTTATTCAAAAACGGCTGATTCATTGTTTAATATAGCAGACTCATCGTATTTTCATTACTTATTTGTTAAGGAACGATCAACGTAGCTTATAATCGACTACAAAACTACGAAAACCTAATTATACTTATTATGGTAACAGAATAGAAATAGAGAACCTAATGGTAACAGAATAGAAATATAGAACCTAAATTGTACAACAAATATTCATTTGATGATTTTCGGAAGTGATCTTAATTGAACATTTTACGAACATGCATAGTTCAAACATGACTTTGTCGAATTTAATGTACTATTTAGTAGTAATAAACAGTAGTAAGTTATTGACTGCGCGCGTGTAGTTGCCGTGTTTCTATGAATATGTAGGTCGGGCGTTGGTTTACGATTTCACGTAGCAAATCTCTCATGCAGCATTTATTTTAGGGATATGCTCATCAACCGAGGAGTGGAGAACATGAGACAGTTGAGAGCTACACAATCATTACCCATAGCCAGGTATTGTTTTATTTGAATTCACAATAATAATGTTCTGTATTTGAATATGTACTTTTGTACATTTTATTTACATGTGAAAAGTATTCTTTAAATATGTATTGGTAAACCTATAAGGGCTTAGCTGCGATATCTCAGTCGCTTTCATTCTAAATTTTTGTAATATTATTCTTTTTTTGTTATAGGTTAGTACGTAGCTTAGTACCTGTTGATTGTCCAGTTATTTATTAATTATTTTCTTGCAGTTTGGAAAAGAAGCGAGACACATTTGTTCCTCCTGCAGCGGCGTTCGAAAACAAAAACGTAACCAACGCACAGGTCACAGATATCACGGCCGTTAACAAAAGGTACTTTATATATTATAATCTCCTCCTCCTCTAGGTAGCCTAAGTTGCATATACTGCTTAGGGTATGTAAATAAGATTTTGAATGATTAATAGACATTTTTTGAGCTTGGTCCTGGCACTTTCGACGTCATCTTTGTTTCCCACCACGCATTATTGAGATCAAACGCACTGAAATCATTGATTAAAAAAATATTACTCACATGTTTCAGTGGTCGAAATAATACATTCATATATAAATAAATCCGAGTAATTGATAAAAATAGTTTTTATACAGTCTAAATTTATTAATTTTAATTTGACCATTATTTTGCAGTAAAATCCAAAAAGAGGAAAGAAAGAAGAAAAAAGAAGTGAAATCTTTCTTAGACATCGGGCGATGGAACGCTGAAGGCGTGGCCGTCCCCAACAAGATCACTCCTGCCGACCTCGCGGATGAGCTGCTGTGGCTGCGGTTGGACCAGAACATATTGGCCAGCAAGACGAAAGTAAGTAGTAATTAAAAATAAAAATGGTCGTCAATATCTGGCCAGCAAGAAAAAAAATTGCTATTACTCTTTTTTTTCACGAAAATATAATAGAAGAAAATAGTCATCATGGTCATCAGGTGATTGCGTAGATTGGAAAATGGAAATTGAAAGAGGAAGAACTTAGTAAGTTTTTGATTTTTGTTTCAGACAAATGACAAGAATATCGAATTAGTAGATGTAACGGAAAGGATAAATAACTGTAGTTCGGGAGACAGCTCGGACACAAATAAAAGTACAGGGTCAAGGTAAGTGTCAATTTGTATATTATTAAATATATAACCTTGGATGTGGATCTTTATAATGGTATAAATTTGACGTGAAATGCATAACTTTAATGCTTTGACTTTTAAGGATTAGAACAGCCTTGACAGTTGATAGGCAATGACAAAATCCCCAAAGTGTGACGATAACTCGCTAAAGTTATCGTCACACTTTGTAAAATCAGTCGAATCTTAAAATTTCATGTTTATGATACGCGAACCCTTGAAATGTAATTGTTAACATGAGAGGATGAGAGAGAAAGTGTCAGGCCGCATGATAAAGCGTGCGGTGTGATGCGCAGACGCAGCTCGCCGCAGGTGTACCAGCGCAGCCTGTCCAGCACCACGCTGCAGCCGCCCGCGCTGCTCAGTCTGCCGCCCGTGCGCCGCGACCCCCGACCCGACCACAAGGCACAACCAGGTTCGTACGGGACGACATGTGCTACATTTATGTCGTCAGTCGACACAAAGATCATAATCATATCGTCTGTCATTATCATTATTCTTTATATATGTTACGGCTAACCCCGGGATGTGGCTACATCTAGTTTTAGCCGTTATCATCCCGGCTAGACCTAGGTGCGGAGTGGAGGAGAACACGTAGGATAGCGGATCCTGGGCTCCGACGATCTATGGCGGAGGAAACTATGAAAACGCCCAGATGAAAGAAAGAAATATAGAGGTTTGTACGTCGGGAATCTTGAAATTTGGGAATTTTGCTGTTCCAAAAGAATGATGATCATCCATCGCCATATTATCACAAAATTTTAGGTTTAAAATATGTATGTGATTGTTCACGTCGTACACAAATGAAGGAAACAATAAATACACGAAACTCACTTTCAAATTCATCATATCATGACTAAAGCAAACATAATAATATTATACTCTTTCATGGAAAATAAAAATGCTAATCCGCTGATAGTACCTTCACAATAAAATAATGATTATTCTTTTAAAATATATTTGCTATTGCAGCAACAAACAAAACAATATTTGTTTTAAAATCATTAGTTAATTAATTTGTTTACTTCATCAATGACTTCTAAATTATTTATTCCTATCCTATGTAAAGTAGTCAAGTCTGGTATTTGAAATGCTCAAGACGTGTTTTACTAAAGTATTCTCTCAGTGACGTGTTTGAATTAGGCAAAATGTGTAGGATGTCGATATCCCCAATTCTGAGTATGAAGACTGAACGGCAACGTACGTGTAACTGTGTCTCTGTAGTGTATTTAGTAGGTGTTTTTATATTATTGCTGATGATGGGATACCTTACTCTGTGTGTTAAGATCGTGTTCTATTACTACGGTAAGATAGCATTAATCGACCTACATATTCAAGTTTTATATGTGGTATAACTGTGTGCGTCCCTAACATTCTTGCCACTCTCTAGCTTGAATAGCTCTATGAAAGTTTATATAATGTTATCCCCATTTTTGAGATAATTAAATTAGAATTTTTATTTATTTTATATCATAGTCAAATGATAAAAAAGAGCTGACAAAATAATTTATATGTTTTCTTCAGTGGTGTCGACGGGCGTGCGCCTGCGGCCAGCGGAGACGTGTCCGCCGCCCGCGCCGCCCGCGCGCGCCTCGCGCCGCCCGCCGCGCCTCGCTCTGGACGCTCTGGACGCTCTGGACGCTGCCGTGTCTGTGGCCGACCATAGAGACGGCAAGAGACACCCTGCTAGGTAACTTGCCAGCTTATATGATCACTCTCATTCAAGATGATTGCTTGGGTTGACAAGTATTGAAATATAATAATATAAATTATGTATTATATAAATTAAATATATATTATATAAATTAACTATGTTATAGTTGTCACTGTAAAATGTCTCTATTGTTTTGATAAATTTGAAGATTTTATAAGGATTGAATAATCTTATACTTGCAAAGGTTGTCCTTTACATTAACTTTATGTCTGTTTTAAATACCTAAGTCCGCCCGCATCTTCCCTATTATTGCTACCATCAGATGAAAGAAATATATTTTTAAAAATTTTAAAAAATGATTGTTTTCCACCAGAACATCATCAGAGTTGATGGCGCCACTACTAGAAACGTCATCTGTATCGGCGCCGATATCGGACGCGGCGTGCGGCGCGGGGCTGCAGCGGTCGGGTAGGGGCCCGGCGCCGGCGCTGCGCCGCCGCAACTCCGACCCCGCGCCCGCCCCCGCCGAGCCCCGCGCGCCCGACCCCAGGTCCACTGACTTCATCGGGACCACTACTAATGGACTCTTCCGTATCGCTGGACACAGGTACAGCCATTTGTCACACACATAGGCTGCGGTGACTACTTGCTCAACATTAATTTTCCAAATGACAATTACAATGGCACAATATTATCATCAGGTTTCGCAAAGGCACGCGGTTCTCTAAAGACGACAAATGCGTGTACTGCCACGAGGCGATCGACGCCTTCATCACACAAGGGCAGCGCTGCATCGACTGCAAACAGTTATACCACACCAAGTGCATTCAGAACAAGGGCGTCATCACCATGCCTTGCACCAGTCCGGTCGTGGCCAACGCCAAGACTCGCCCGAGGAACAGGAAGAGGATTATCATGAAGGAGCCCTATAACATGCTGGGGGATCAGGCCAAAGGTAATTTTAAAAAATAACTAACAGTAGGAATTATTCGTTTTTGTTTGTTAATTATTTTTCTAGACCCAGAAGCAGTGTAATTATATTAAAATGCATATAACCTATTTTAATTCAAGATTTTAAATAACTACGCAACGCCAGTGCTAATTTTAATTTTGCATGAGATTTTTCGGCGGTCGCACGCTGTGCGCGTTATTACGTCACTGGGGAAGTTTTTTAAAACATCGATGCGTGATTTTTAACAGTCTAGCTATTGACAGCTGAGAAAGAACCGGCAAAATGCTGAGATGAGAGAGAGGGATTTATTTCTGGTATAGTCAGAAAAATAAGTCGAGAAGAAAAATAGAAAAGAACCTAGTCTCCGACGACCTATGGCGGCGGAAGAAACTGGGAAAACGCGCAGATGAAAGTCGTAAAAATAAAATACTTTAATTTGCTAGGTTCAGTAACGTCGAACTTCAACCTAACCGGCACCTCGGAGTTCATGGACCGCACGGACAAAATCATATCGGACGCGACTGAGCTGCAGGCGATGCAGAACTTTATCACTAAGAAGATCTATCAGATGGGGCTGTCTGATAACGAGAAACAGTCCGAGGTAGGCTTTGTTTTACAAAACAAATCTATAATCGATATTTTTATAGCGCATAAAGACGACAACACAACAAAATAATACAACAATATATTACCCATATTATACATGGACCCATGGCGGGCTTATTTCTAAGCTATTTTCTTCCAACTCATTTAAGGGAAATGTTTATCTTATTTTTCTCAGCATTGCTCAACCAAATATTTGGCTTCAGTTTCCGCCAATTTTAGGAAGTTAACAAGCGGATGCTGCTCGCTATCTTTTTGATGTCGTCTTTCCATCTCAAGGTCTTCTCGCTGGACATTTTCTGCCTATATTAGATGGGTATATTCTGATTAACTCTCGATTGATTGCAAACGGTTTTACTTAATGTGTTATTTCAGGTCGACAGGGTATTCAAGCACGCACTAAGCGAGTTCAAAGACAACCTCGTGGCTACATACAGCGTGGTCGAAACAAGGGGCTCTGCGCTCAAATACAAAGACCTTATCGGCAACTTCCTTCACGTGATGGAAACTGTTTGCGCTCGTGAGGGATCCACGCTGTCTATCACGATGGGGGTCAATGCCTTTAGGGGCTTTATGGACGAGTTCATGAGCCAGCATGAGACCGATAAAGCTAGAACGAAGAGGAAAAAAGACAAAAAGAGAAAGGTTTGTTGAATTTGCTTTTAGTAAATCCTGTGTCTTGGGGATTATATTCGTAAGTTAGCAGTGTGATAATATTGTTTGTTGCTTCAGAGTTAATTGTGAAAAATCTTTTTGTTAACACTAACGTAATTTTGCAGGTGGACGACCCCATACAATACAAGGGCCATATATTCATCCTATCGATGATCAACATCCCGACGGAGTGTGAGATCTGCAAGACATTCTTCATGTGGCCGATAGAGCGATCGCTCATCTGCCAGTGCTGCAAACTGGCCTCGCACAAGAAGTGCTACATGAAGGTTAGTTTTATACAAATACAGAGGTTGCGGCGCCACAGAGCCATAACCTATTTTCTCCTGAGCTCAAAAGTTCTGCTGAGCGCGACTTTGTCCACCTTTTTCGCGATAAAAGTTAACCTACTTATTTACTCCTGAAGTCTCTTTGTGCCAAATTTTATCAAAATTTGTCCAATAGTTAATATATTACAAAAATAATTAGAAACAAAATAGTAACTGTTCGTTTGAAGTCTTTGGATCTCTATAATTCATTGATTGATATATTTGTAAACAGGTGAACACGCAATGTCGGAAGGACTCTGCAGCGATAGTTGGCGTTCTCGACGTGAGCGGGCGGGAGCAGTACGGGGTCGTCACCAGAGGACTGGTAAGACATCTTCCAAACAGTTTTATTGAAAACAACGGTTCTTTACTCTTATCCTCCTTAAATCAGAGCTATTGTGTGATTAATATAATTTTTTGTATGAAGATAGATGTTGGAGAGTGACGTGGGCTGCTTTTTTCTGGGTTAAATCCACGGGAAACAAGCAGTAAAAAATATTTGCATTTCAGGTGTTCGGTGTGCCGCTGTGCGAGTTGCCGACCGGCGACAGCAACATTCCCATAGTGGTGGACAGACTCATCACCACCATTGAGATGACGGGCCTCTACAACGAGGGGCTCTACCGAAAAAGTGGACTCAGTTCAAAGGTAAGTTTATTTTCTACAAACTTTTAATTACACCAGTTTCAATGTTTGTCAGTAATCATATTTTGCAAGATAACTTTCAAACCTACTTTCGAATGTTTTCAGTCTCCATGACAATGCATTATTATGACATGCTTGATTGGATGGTGCATATAGAATCGGCTCCGAATGAGAGAACTCCTCAAACGTATACTGCACGGACATTTGTTTTCACGCGTTGAATGCAACAAGATCTCTTTGACGATAAAAGCTTTGGCAAAAATTAAAAAATATACTTGTTACATGTTATAAAGTAAATATTAGTGACTAGCGAGGCCGTGTGAAATGTTCATGAATCAAATAAGTAATTATCAATATTTATTGTATATAGGTTCGCGAACTCCGACGTCTACTAGACGAGCGGCCGGAAGAGGGCGTGGAGCGGTTAGACACGTACGCGGTCCACGTGCGGGCGTCGGTACTGAAGGGCTTCTTCAGGGACTTGCCTGAGCCCTTGCTCACCTTTGACCTTTACGACGACTTCATCCTCGCCGCCGACATCACTGATCCACAGGTTTGGGCCATATATATTTTTATTTTTGCGGAGTTTGCTATAAACGTAACTTTTTTTTCGGCCAAACTACTATAACTATCAAGACTGCATTGCCTTGCCGGTTACATTAATTATCCAATTTTCAGCGCAGATCTTTTTGTTTAATTTTTTGAAATGCCAAAAGCCTTTGCCAACCAAAATACAGCTAACTTAACTTTGAAATGAAATTTTACAGTTTTATATATCATTTATTTCAGGAAAGGGTATCAAGCATATTCACGATACTAAAAAAGCTGCCGAAGCCGAACTTTGATTTGGTAGAGAGGTTGATATTCCACCTGGCCAGAGTAGCACTACGAGAAAGTCACAATAGGTAAGTACTCTTTTTGAAATGTTATTAATTTTAGCATCTTGTATAATAAAAATCCCTTGCCTGGTAAGGAACATCAGGGACATGTCGTTTCATTATCTGTATCTGCTCACAAAATTTGTGTGGTGTAAAAAATACCCATAATAAAGCTGAAGTTTTGTATGTTAATGACAGTTCTTATTTTAAAATTGTGATTCCAGGATGGGTCCGAACGCGCTGGCGATCGTGTTCGCGCCCTGCATCCTGCGCACGCGCAAGGTGCAGCCGGCGCAGGACTCGCTGCACGACATCAACAAGCAGACCACCTGTCTCGAGACCATTCTGCAGGACAAGATGCGCACTGTGAGTATATGTTATACTGCGAGCCGCCGCTCTTGTTGCAGATTATAATGCTACTTCGCTGTCACAAACGATTTTATTATTGTTAGGAATCGATGTGAATCAAATTTTTTTGGTTGATCACAAATATACTTCAAACCCGATTTCAACCTTAACCTACATATTTTTCACCACTGTTCACATCCAAATTTTACCAAAACTTACTAAAATGATGAGTTGTGCGACAGGTGCGCGGAATGCTGGCGGACATCGCAACGCTGGAGGACGCGTACTACACCGCCACAGACAGACTGAGCACGCAGCGCTCCACCTCCGCCTCCTCGCGGCCCGACGACCAGATCCTGGTGGGCCACATCCACGAGATACAGAAGGAGAAGGCCATCCTCACCTCGCATCTGCCCACGCTCATCAGGTAGGCACACTACCACACGTGTTCTACTACAGTGAAAAATATATTGACCTTTTAGTTTATTTGATTTATTTAGGACAATCGATTGTATAGGAGGTTAACTATCAAAAAATGGAAGGAGATAAGTTCTTTCCGAGTCGATATGGCAAACAAAATTATATAGTTATTGACAAATAAGTCGCGACAGCAACCGCTTAGTAAATACGACTGAATAATTGTTGTATATTTCGATACAGTCAATGTTTTGTTTAAACAGTGGTTTAAGAGAAATAAATAAAATAAATATAGGTAATAAAACAGATTTGTGTGTAGGGCGACGTCGGACGACGACCTGCTGTCGACGACGGACCACGACGGCGAGTTCGGCAGCTCCGACGACCTCAGCACCGCCGCCTCGCTGCGCTCCCAGCGGCTGCTGCACCGCCAGCTGTCCTCCGACGACCCCATCATGGTCTAGTCTGGGTAACGGCAGCCATACAACTGGTGCCAGTGATCAGGGTTGTCACTAAATTCGAAAAATGTGATACTTCGTTATTATTGTCCAAGCCCTTGATTTCGCTCTCGTTGCGTTATATGAGGCAATGAGAGCTGGTAGGCGCTCTCAATTTTTTTCCTGTACTTTTCACCTCACGGAGGCGTTTGAAATTCGAAACTTCACAAACATTTAGGTGGGAAAATCATAAAAGCATTGATCTTTTTTTTATTTTTACAAAACAAGAAAGAGAAACGCGTATTAGAAAAATACAAGAAGAAACAGGACAGATGGTGTATACTCAAATATTTAATTACTTCGATCTATATTATAGTATATATATTCTTACGAAACCAGTTCTTTTGACGTCATTTTAAAGAGTGATTGTATTGTCTGAAAATTTTCTCAAGAAGTGGATGAGGATTAGTTGCAATACATTCCCAAAGATAAATGAGATTATTGAATAAAAATCTTTATCTAAATGTTATTATGATTGCCAAGATAAGTATAACAAACCAAATTAATCTGGTTGCTGTGTAAAAATGTTGTATTTGAGATTATAATCAGGTGGAAAACACATTAAAAAAATTAAAGCATGTGACGTGCGAGCATCCCTTTGTAATTTATTTTTTCTTTTATGTATTGGGATGGACGTGTAATGTGACTTGATCTTAGTTTTATTACATACCACAAAATTACTGTTTCAAAACTTCTTGCCATTTGTGCTAGAGACATTTAGAATCGAATTAGTAATAAACTGGTATTTTTGGCCAATGTAAGAGCGATGTATGTTGTTATGAGGCATAGATCTATTAGTGTAGAGCGACGACCTCAGGTCGCCGCCGAGCCATGGATAACTTGTACTTAACTTTTAGCGATGAGCTTATTGCGTAGAGTACTGAGTACGCCCCAACCGGTACCTTCGACCGCGTCTGTGACCTCTACACAGACGCGAATATATATTTCTTATTCGTATGTTAATATATAATAAAAAATCATCTACCCACTGACATACTATTTTATGATATATTTTCATTGTAAATATGTAAATCTTAAATGTTTTAATTGTAGTATATTTTTTCTACTGAATTAGTTTCATCAAATTATATTCTTACTGCTAACATTATTTAATTTTTCTTTTAACTACGCCAAATTTAGAATTAGTGTCAAATTGTGATTATATTGGTCTGTTTACCTAATAAATAATTGGTATATTTAAGTGTCCTAAAAATTTCGTTTAGAGATGCAAATCAAAGATCAAATTACAGATAAAAGGCCAAATTAGAACATTCTGAAAATAAGATTTGTTGTAACAGATAATTATAATATCCATTTCGGAAATTTTATTTTTTGTTTTTGAAGTGTAATAAATCAGTAGAAGCTATCATAATTTTACAATACTTGAAGAATCTTTTCCGCCATGTCGTTGCTTCCACTGTGAAAAGAGTCCTTTCTAATGTGACATTACATTTCTCATCAAACTTGTTCAGTTTTCCTAGCACCCTACCTGTCACAATTTTAGTTATTTCTAGTGATAAAGTTTACTTCCCTCAAATGATGTTTGTCTAATAGATGTGAACTACATAAATTAAACCATTTTGAATAATATAATTTGAAGTTGTCTAAATATTAATAGTATTCTTCAACATAATAAAAAGTCAATTTTTAGTTCACCAATATTCCCGTTACATTAACTTCATATGATTCACTATTTTTGTATTCCAAAAGACTGTCTACTGTTAAGCTATTGAATTTATCTTTATATAAGTCACAAATGTTTTTACCTGCTCTATATTAGTTTGTAACTATTCAAACAACGAATTATCTCTGTGAAATCAATTTATGATTTGAACTTGTTACTAAGAACGCTTGTATGAGATATTTATAGCTCAATTTTTGTAAGTTAACTATGTAGGTTTAATTTTATTTCAGCAATATATGTTTTTGTTTTTTATATTGGTTAGTATGTTTATTATAATTCATTGACACTTCCTTGACCACAAGCCACCACTTCTTTTTAATATTTATTTTAATTCAAACTTGAGTTTATAATTGGTAAAATTTCCTTTTAGATGTGCCTATATGTTGTTATATCGTGTACATACAATCCCGTTATCCTGTTCGCTGGGGTTGTGCCGCAGTAATCTACTGTATTTCTGTGCCTTCGACTAGTTTGCTTTCAGCAGTCCATGTCTACGAATGTTCAACTGTTTCTCGACTGTTGTTGTTTACATAATTATAGTGTTCTTATAATAATCTCGTACTGTTAACGCGTACTCCGCTTGAAACATTATTTTACGTAGTTATAAAATTAGTTACTTAAATACAGGTCTAGTATCACTAATTCGAAGGCTCCATGTTAACAAGTTTCTATAAGTTATTAAGTAAATTGAATGTGCAATGTGGCTACATGTAGCACTAAACACTAGAAGTGTATGTAGATAGTGTCGTTCCACGTGAGAATTATGTAAATATTACTAGTTAAAATTAGGAAGGTACTATTTTAAATTCTTTTTGTAATTTTTAATTTATCAAAGTGCCTATTTAGACATCTGTTATAATTTCTTGTAAATTTGATTTAATTCACACTAGGTGCCTATGTATTTGGACTATTAAAATTTTATCAAAGTTTGTTTTTATTTGATATGCATAAAATGTTTTTTACAAGCCCAGATCTGTTATCATAATAATGTTGATTTTTGCAAGGATGTTGGCAAAATCGATTTATATGACAATTCTTAATATTAAAGTTATTACTGAATATTTTTTTAAAGGCACTTTACATTTACATAGTTGAAACTTTTAGCTTGGTGTCAACTTTCCAACAGCCACAAAAGGATTACAAAACTACATTTTGTATTTATCTTTTTAATAGATATTTCAAATTTCTGTAGGTTACCATGATTTTATGGTAGTGCATGACAAGGTTATAAATATAGAACTGATGTTGTGGAAGTTTTACTTGATATTATTCGATATTTCTATAGACATGCTTACTGTGTTTACTGAATCTATTCTATAGTTGTATTTATCCTAAGGACCAATACTATGCTGTTTACAAATTGACATTTTATATTCCTGTATGTTATTTGACTGTGACGTTAAATTAATGATCTTGTATTATATGACATGTATATTGTTCGTATTATTTTTAGGACCCTATTATATCATTACAATGAAATGTAACCAAAACATTCTACTGTATACAGAAATATAAAAGAAAAATAAATAATTGCTGTGTAAATTTGATGGTTTTATTTTGAATGGATATTACTTTGAATTATTCAAGTTCTGAATGAAACATCCAATAGGAACTGCAGACCAATCAAAAGCAACTGATGATAAAACCCAACTTCCTTGTGCATTTATGGGATTAAATATGTCTTCATTGTTTTTACATTCAACATCATTAAATTCATCTTCTACTTCCATAGAACAATGACCAGCTTCCATATTGCTACATTTTAAGTCTTCAACGGTGTAAATTTTTGCTGGTGCACTTGGGAGTTTTTCAGGTGATGAAATCATATTGGCCAACTTGCACACTTTATCTTTCACTGGGTTCGGCAAATGTGGTTCAACTAAATTTAAAAGATCTGCCACAAAACAAGTCAGAAATGGATTGTAGGATGATATAATAGATTGTACAAAGTTAATATTAGTCAAGGCACTAGGAGCAGACTTCAGAAGATCTAGCAATAGGCCATTTAACCTATCATTTGGAAACCAATGATGATATAAAGATATTAACTCTTTTCTTTTTCTGGACTGCATGTCTTTTGTATTTATCCTGTAAAAAATAAGTATGACTATCAAATCTGATGAGTATTCAGAAAATTATGGAACACACTGCACATAAAGAAAACGCAAAACCTGTTGCCTAATTGTAATCAAAGTGTAGAATTCCACATCACCTGATTAAGCATTTTCTGAGTATGAGAAATGGAAAAATAAAAAAAAAAATAAAATGAAAAAATAATCTTACCTATTCATCTTATTAATAAACTCCTTAGACTTTTTTAAGGCCTTAAGTATTTCTGCTAGCCAAAGTGCTGATAAAAGACACTTTTCTTTGTCTTCTCCATTTTGTGTTATATGGACCAATTCTAGTATAAACTCGAAAATCAAGTCATTTGAATGAAGAAATGTCAACAAGAGTTCAAAACATTGAATATAGTCTGCACTCAATATTTTCTTGCGAGGGAAATCATGTTCATTCAAGTAATGTAATAGTTCTAAGGAAAGAAACAAGGAATCTTCTCCCAATAAGACCTTTGTAACTTGAGTTGCTTTGTTTTTACCTTGCAAAAGATTTTTACATTGTCCGTTCAATGCATTTACTAAGGACATAATAGAAATAGTTTTCAAATTTGATAAATCAATTTGATCTCCAAATAAATCTCTGGTGTCATTAACTATAGATTCTCTCATAGTAACATCTGATATATCAGACAACTTTTTGATTTTAGAGTGCATACATATACTAAGAGATAAACAAAAATTTAGTAATGCTATAATTTTAGTTGTGTCTCCATTCCCATCTCCCAAAGTATATGCAGATGTTGTGTAATCCTGTATACATTCTCTATATTTATCCCAATAATTTTCCTGAAGCCATTTTAAACAAATAGCTGCTGCTTCTCTCAGTAAATCTATGGATGGTAAATTATTGCTGTGGGCAGTGTCATGTCTCATATCTATGATCCAGTCGGGAACTCCTAATTGTTTTGCTGCATTATATAAACTTGACCCTTTAGCAGTTTGTGTATCTAACATGTGATTAACAAAACGCATTATGGCTGATGAGTACGCCAGACGTATGAATTGATCTTTTGTAATATCATCACAAATTTTCTGATCATGGGAACTTACTTCCAATAAAGTCAAAGTTGATTCTATGCCTGATGGAAGCGAAGGGCACCTCGCTTTCCAAATTAGCAACATGTTAAGAGCCTCTTGTTGGTTATTCTCATTGTAAATTTTACTGTACACTTCAAGCCATTCCTTGCTGTCGTACCATGGTACCACGTTGTAATCAGTCATTTTAAGAATGTAAGAGAAAAATCAGGCCTAATTAATGCATGAAGATACAAAACAAATTGTATTAATTAGGTGTTTCGCCCGCCGTCTTTCTATTCAAATTAGGTTATGTTTGGACTTTAGTTCATCTTTAGTTTGAGCAATTTTTAAACGATATGACAGTTTGACAATGACATTCAACTTTTCTTTATAGGCCGTGGATTTAGTAAAGGCTAAAAATATACAAAAATCGATCAACAAGAACTTTAATGTTATGTTACTTACTGCTACCTCCATGGGCGTAACCGACTCGCACTTGGCCGCTTTTATTTTTTGTTGATCTATGTTGATGTAGTTTGACCATTAATAACAGAGATACGGTACATGGAATTAGTACGCACTCTGTACAAGAACTTACTAAATCCATGATACGATATGACCCGCGCGCGTTAACAATATGCTGCTGTCCAAATTCAGCATTGTATGGTTTATGCTGAGCGTTGACGAATAAATCGCCCTTGACAATACAGAAAGGACTAGATCTCGCTCGATCTAATTCTGTGTTTGTTCTCTTTTTTATTCAGTGTTTAAAGATGTAGTAGGTAGGTAGATATTTTAATAAGTGAATATTTTTTAATGTAATATTTATAAAGCCCGGTTTCGCTCGGGTAAAACCATAATAAATTGTACACCTAAACCTTCCTCAGTTATCCCACTATCTATTAGAAAATAACGCACACAATCCATTCCGTAGTTTTAACAGCTGGAAACTACTTTGTTTTATACTAATAGTAGATACTTAATAAAATAATTTATCACGAGTGGAAGTTCAGAGCATTAACTGAGAACTCCCTGCGAGCGCTACTTTTTTAACAGCTGGAAACTACTTTGTTTTATATTAATAGTAGATACTTAATAAAATAATTTATCACGATTGGAAGTTCAGAGCTTTAACTGAGAACTCCCTGCGAGCGCTACTTTTTCTTCCTTATTGAGTGGTAGAAAGATATATATGTCTAAAAATATAATGAAATAAATACATTTTTATAAGAATTACATTTTTATTAAAAAAAAATAATCCAAAGCAAATATATAACATTGATTTCATGCACGGACAGTCAACATTTTATATTAATTATGTGCGAACAAACCATCTTTATTTTGTATGATGGTTAGAAGGTGACGTAATAACATAATGTTGGTAACTTTGGCACTAATCACAATAGAGAGTGAAAAGTACTTACAAATAGTTTAGGTAACAAAAGCTACTACATGTAGTAAAATTGACGAATTAAATGATTATATTCAAGTAAATCAGAAAATACATATAAAAATATGAAAGAACATTAAAAAAATACTTACATTAGGAAATGTTTCAATCAGCAGTTTTATTTCGGATTGTATCATATAGTTAACAATGTATCTTTCATAATTCATAAAATATATTGACTGTTCGTGGTTTCAATTTATTTGGTTTAAGTTGACAACTTACTATGATCTCAGACACTGAAAATAAGTAAAAAAAAGCAAGTAAAACTTAATACTTAAAGCTCAACAAATAGAGCCGGTCGACTGAGGCGGAGGGCGGGCAGGTAGCTACAATAAGAAGTGAAAATATAAAGTGACCTCGCGGGGTCGTAAGGACGAACTAAGTACAAGTGAGCCGCCCGCCGCGGACGCCGCCAACCGACGAATGTAACAGTATGAGGAAACAATAAAAATCTAACTATTTATACATTAAGGGTTCAGTAGAAATTCTATTCACTTTTAAAAATGTTCGCGTCCTCGCGACGCGCGCGAGTCGACGGCAACGAAACTATGCACGTCTACACACGGAAAGGAACATTACGAAAACTAGCTACGCTCCTCCAATACAAAAGAGTAATCTTAGTACGTATCGTAATAAATATCTATCAATATATATTTCGATCAACAAATATAATTTAATATAGGCAATAATATAATACGAATCTTTAAATCTATCAACGTTATCACAATGCGAGCCGCGGCTCATAAGTCGACCGTGGCGAGGTTCTGCGTGGGCGCGCGCGGGGCGTCGAGCGGGGCGTGGGGCGGCGGCTCCGGCGGCGAGGGCGGCGGCGGCGAGGGCGGGCGCGCGTGGAACTTGCCCGGCAGCGCCGCCAGCGCCGACAGCGCCGCGTCGGCGTGCGGGATGCGGCGCATGATCTTGCCGGACGTGATGAGGCGGCCGAAGCCCTCCTGGTGCGCGAAGGCGTAGCCCGAGCGCACGGAGCGGCGCGCGCGGCGCGCGGAGGGCGTGCGCGGGGCCGCGGCCGGCGCGCGGCGACGCTGGCGCGCGCGCAGACGCTCGCCCAGCGTCGGCCGCGTCCACGACCACGCCAGCCGCCACGACACCACCGGCACCATCAGGATTATCATCTGGGACCACAACCGACACATACAGGGTCCCATTTATGGACTGTCTCAAAATAACGCAATCGAATTTAAAAATCACACAGAACAAAAAGGTAGACAGTGTAGATCGGTGAATTTGAGCATTTCGATCACCGTCACTACACTTCTTTCAAATTTCAACAAAGACGAGAATCTTTTCACTACCCTAATTTATAATTTAATCAATATTTAATTTTTAAGATTTTAGAATGGTTCTTTATTTTGGAGGAGGATAATGAAAAATCACCCAGATTCAACGGAAAGTAAGTATGAAGCACAATCCAAATATAGAAAACGATACAACTTGTTAATAACTACAATGAATAGTGCACAGACATCACGTAAAAAGCGAAGATTTTGAAAATCTTGCCATCCAGCCTATTGAAGAAATAATCTGTTACAAGTCGCACGAACTCACAGTTAAAACTGCAGTGAACCAGAAGGTGGGCTGCGTGAGTGCGACCGTGAGCGACCCTACGTACGGCCCGCCGATCACGTAGTTGTAGAAGTAGTCCAACACGAAGTACGACACCAGCGAGCCCCAGATCGTGATGTGATTGAACACCGTCCAGTACGTCGTGTCCAGCGCGATCTGAAACAAGTCATTGTCTTTTTGACGAAACACTTTGATGAATCAAATAATTTATAAGTATAAATTATTAAAGTTATTGTTTGTCCAAATACTTTTTCATGTCACATTCTAAATCAAATATTATAAATATGAAAGTTAAATTATCGATATATTTTTAAGTTAATAGTTTCTGTAATTGAAACTACGTTCATTTTTCCAATATTGGCAACAATGTCGGAAATGTCAGAATTTCATGCAATAAAAAATCTGAGATTATACGGAATTCTCACCTGTGTCGTGTTATCTATGATTAAAATAGTAGCTACGACGCTTCCTAATAACATGTGGTCCGATAAGACCTTGCCATCCGGCGCCAATCCATCTTTGTAAGTACCTGAAAATGAAGACAAAACATTATTTTTACGATTCAGATTTTTTATTTCTTATAACAGATTCGGTAGGTAGAGCAGACAGGTCAATGATTTTCTATATCAAATCCTTTTACAATAAACCGCAGTCAACCAATCACAGTGCGATTGGATTGTGACGCAACTAGAACTATACAATAGATTAATTTAATAGGTTGTTTGCGTCTGCCAAAGAAAAGATTCAATACTGAATAGTGAATGGTATACCGCTAGCACTAACGTCTCATCATCATCTAATTTAAGAGCGAGGCTCTTCTCGGTGGACTACGGTGTCACCATGTTTCATGCGGTTTTCACCAATGGATAGTGTGATGCCTGAGGAAGTTCAGGTGTATAATTTATTATGTTTTGACCTATATATGTATGGGCCGCAAATACAAAAATAAATAGAGCTGACCGTAAGGGATGAGGAACAGCACGAGCGACGTGAAGCAGCCGTGCAGCGTGGACTTGATGAACTCGGCCTTGTTGAAGAGCTGGCTGGTGTGGCCGGGCGCGTACAGCTTGGGGAACTGCAGCGCCGTGCTGTCCGCCACGTCCTGCTCGAACACGCCCAGCGCCAGCACCGGCAGCGACGTGTAGAACAGGTTGTACACCGATATGAACATCTCGTCGAACACCGTCTGCAATCGGGATTCGGGGTCTGAGGCGCGGGGAGGGAGAGCAGGCTTAAGGCTCCATATCAGATGTAATGTATGTGACTTTCAAATTTTGTGACAAGCCCGACTGCATTGTCAACGCTGGTGACTCATTCGCTTTTAGCAAGGCTATCGAACTGTAACATTTTGTAGTTCAAACATACATATTAATAAAAAATCTTACAAATACACAACTAATGTAGGAAAGCGGACCCTGAACTCCGACGCTTAACATCTAGGAAGAAATCGTAAAAATGCTCAAATGAATGAATGAGTGAGTGAGAGAGAGACAAACACAAACCTGCGCACTAAATCCGCAGAAGAACGCGAACCAGAAATGGCAGACGGTGAACGCGAAGTTCTTATAGAAGAAGTACCGCAGGAACTTGCACATGCGGTAGTAGGACCAGCGGCCGTGCACCAGCAGCAGGCGCTGCAGGAAGCGGAACTGCGCTATGGAGTAGTCCGACGCCAGCACCGCTTGCATGCCTTCCTGCCCCGAGATCCCGACGCCGATGTGCGCCGCTGGAACATAACTTTAATGTTTTTGTATGTTGTTGACAAATAAAGATTATTATCAGATTGACTATAATAAAAATATATCGGATTTGTATAATTGTGAGGACAAGTGACTTCTCAAATCATGAAATCAAAAAGATACTCTAATCAATTTTCATATGTTGTTGGCAAATAAAGATTATTACTGTTGTCATTGGGAGTAATAGTTGTCATCAAGTCAAATCAGATACTTTTTTCCATGTGTCAAAAACATAAAAATGTCTGGAGCTTGTATGACAATGGGAAGTGACGTAACAAATTATGAAATTAAAAACGACTTTAATGAAAACTAAAAAATACTACATCTTACTATAAATAAAATGGATCTAGACAAGGACAGCAGTATTCAGAAACTACCTTTAATCATGGAGACGTCGTTGGCGCCGTCGCCGATGGCGAGCGTGACGGCCTTGCGGCTCTTCTTGATGAGCTCCACCACCATCGCCTTCTGCAGCGGCGTCACGCGGCAGCAGATCACCGAGCGGCACTGCAGCACTACCTCTAGAAACCTGGGGAGGCACGAGCCTAATGACGAGGGTTTATGTCTCTTCGGTCACTAGTTTGAACCACTGAGAGAGGTCGACTGACTTTCAAAAAAAGGTTCATTAATAATTTCAACATAATATAGAATGTAAACAGGGAGGGACCTGCCCAGATCTCCGTTATATAGTCCTCAAAGTAGAGGGCGACTGTGTGAACCAAATAGCTTGGTCGGCTGTAGCGAAGTCCAAGCATTTATTCAGAATTATTTTTCACGTCTTCGTGCTTCACAAAATAATAAAAATTTCTAGATGGAACAGAGGGATATCACGAACTGGAAAGCGCGTAGAACACGCACCGACCACCTTGGTCGGGTGACCTGACTGAAATCGCAGAGAAACGACGGATGAGCCAGTCATTTTGGAAATCTTTGATGTCCAGCAGTGGACTCTATGTAATGATGATGATATCATGCGGTTATTGAAGTACATACCTGTCTTCAAGTTTGGGATGCAGGCAGTGTACGAGCGAGTGTCCGTTGATGACGATCGCAAACCCATTGGTGTCGTCGTTGGTGGGCTCGTGCGACTCAGCGTACGGCCCACCGCCTGACACGTACTCGTTGCTGCAAAACAACACACTCGCACATTTTTTATTGTGTAATACGTCTGTGTAATGTGTGGATATCCTCGCGTGGATGTTGTATGAGGCGACTAAGGGATAAAAACAACCTTGACAGGGGATAGGCAACATCAGCATTCCCAAAGAGGGTTGACGTCAGGCAGGTCCAGTCTTAACATAACAGTCGAATCTTTTAAATTTAAATAGTTTATGTGGATCAACTCTCGGCATCCCGGAATTCTTTTTAGGAGCACACTTTATAAAAGTAATTTATGTAACGCAAGTTTCTATTTAGCTTTACTTAATTAGTTAGTAAGAATATTGTTTTATTTCTTTGTTCGAATAGGATCAATTTGATAAATTATTCACATATACAATAAAAAAACAGAACATCATTATAAAAGATTATTTAAATTATTATCATAAAAAATGCAGTTCTTACAATTTACATTGAATATAAATTAAACAAATAGACATTTGCATTTAAATTATGTGTTTATAATTCAAATACATTGTGGTAAACGACTTTGTGCAATATATTACAAATAAACAGTTCAAACAAACACGAAAAGAAAACAAACTTATAATATCCCTTTGTAGTGGGGTTTTAAATGTTACTCGCAATGCGAAATTAAGGCTAATACGTGTGATAGCTAGTTTCTACAAACTAGTATTAGAAAGTGATAAAATATGGGTGTGCCTGCATGAGGGTAGTTGTGGTGTGGTTAAACACGGGTCAGATAGAGAGAGAGAGAGAGAGAAAGAACAGTATAAGTGTGTGTAGGAAAACAATTTAGTGGAATTAGTAACAGAGGTGGTAAACTTCAGTTAACAGAATTACTATTATTATCTAACATGTAGTTTTTGAGTTCATTTATATATTCAAACTAGGGAGTCCGTTATGGCGCGGAAGTACGCGGCGGATTGTGTCTGTCTCAGTCACAAATCTTACGTGCAAAAGAGATGGAACGAATCCGATATAGCTATGTTTCGATAATCTAGATTCATATAAACGTTTTATGTTTCGTGAATAGTAGGCGTAGTAGTGAGTACTAGTGATTCATTAAGCAAAATTAAAATATATAGTTACTCGTTTAAAATATTTTCCGAATTAGTTTATCCTAACTGTACACTATTAATAAAGTTTAAAAATATCACGAAACTAATAAAGGCAAATTTATAGCAAAAACATAAATAAACAGACACTAAAGAAGCATCATAATGTTTGCGAATAGACGGCCAATGATATTATATACGTTACACATTGAGTCTGTCCCCATTCTAACGCTTGCATACAATAGAAGCGGTGCATACACGCCTCTTTTTCTATGTACATATTGACATCAAATATCGATCAATATATGAAGTAGAACAACATACGTGATTGATGTCGCCAATCACTAAAAAGCAATGCTACTAACTGAAGTCTGGCTACAAAAGGCACTCACAGTAGAAAACGTCATGCGAATCACAACTGAGTTACAAATGTCTTACATTGATTTGTCTGAAATTTCAGTAAATTAAATTAAAATATTTTTCTACTATTAGTTTATTTTCTAAAAAATCTCCAACCGGACGTTCGCGAAATAGTAAGAGCGAAAGGATGTAGAATGAGAAATATATAGCGCGAACAAAATTAAGGCGTGAAACCGTCCTCACTTGCCTTTTTATCAACTAAAGTATTTGCAGTACTAGTTTTATATTATGGTCTAAAGTTATGTAGTAACTTATATTTACAATAAAGCCATTACGCGTTCCAGACTGACAACGACAATTGGTCCACAAAATGTCGATATACATCTTTGAAAAACGAATCGAAATATCGTCACAGTTGTGATTCGCAGCGCACAGACAGTCCACAACAGATGGTGACATGAAGTGATACAGCTCTCAGTCTCTCTACCTGTCGTGTGGTATTGTGTTATGTCCCCACCTAAAAGTGACGACGGAGACGGCGGGCGCGTTCAGTTTGACGTTGGCGCGCACCGGCGACGGACGGCTGTCGCCGTTCGCCTCCGGGCCGGTCTTGTCCGCACCTGACACATACACACACCGGTTACTGCCACTGTTCAGGATAACGCCCCTTGTATCTAGAGCAGAGATAAATAATAAACGATGTCAGTAATAAGGTGTATAACAAAAGAAAATTAGTGTATGATAATAATAGAAATCAACGTTTTTTTAGGCGTGAATCTTTCTGTTGAAGAAAAAGAAGTAAAAGATCGGTAACACAAGAAATTTTTGGAGAAATTTTTAATGCAAACGAGAAAACAGAATGAAGGTCCGTGCACACTGAACGTCTATCCAGCACGTACGCAGTAATAGTACGGAATTTTAATGCATACAACCGTGTAGCAACACAGGTCTTCGGTGTGCCGGGACTTTAATATGATAATTACTGCACACGAGTAGCCATCCTAATATCCCAGTGCAAACTCACCGTGCGGCAGAAAGGTGTTGACGACCCGGATGGAGTCCCGGCATTTGGCCAACTGCCGCTCCACGTCATCGTAAAGCAGTCCGTCAATGACGAACACTTCAGCCATCTCGTCCGTCAACAGCTGGCACGAGTACCCGATGTTTATTGCAGTCTCTGTAAAGTGGATCATACATTAAAATTGCCTTTCTACCAAATTGTGAGATTCAATTGGAGCACAGTTTTAAAAACTAGTCCAGGAACCCGTGTAACGAATATATCCAGGTATTTTGCATCAGAGTTTCTTCTTATAGAATGTGTTACTGCTAAAATTTTGATCGGATTTTATTGAAGTCGCCCAAAGGTATCTGACAGATAGTCATCCAGCGGCAGTGTTCATGTTTTCTCTCGATGTTATAGTCTATAAAAACATATAGGCATGTATCCTAAATACTAGGATTCGAACCATTGTCACAATGTTTGGCATTTATAAATTTACCTTGTTTGTCTCCAGTAAGTACCCAGACTTTGATTCCTGCCATACTGAGATTCGATATCGTTTCTGGTACACCGTCTTGTAATTTGTCTTCTATAGCAGTGACACCTGAAATTGTAAATAAAATAACTATCAGATGATGACACTATTTAGATGTTAAGAATCTAGACCGTACAAACTAAGTACCATAACTTTTGAATTCCTTTATATGCATCTAAAAAAAATACTACAAGAAATCTGAATAAATATTGATATATTGAGAAAGGCAAGGTTTATGGACAAAATGTTCATTTTTTATATATTTACGTTCTCATAAACAAGTAATGTTATCTAGTCTATTTGTATGCACGAACCCATCAACATGAGGTCAGTCTCGATCTCCTCGTAGATGGCGTCAAGTTGCTCGTCGCGGTCGTGCAGCGCCAGCGCCGCCGCCTGGTGGCGCCGCTTCCACTCCGCGAAGCCGCGCTCCTCCAGCGGCCGCCACGCGAGCGCTAGTGTGCGCAGGCCTTCGCCCGCGAATTTCTAAAAAGAATTAAATCCATCAGATATCGTTTGTATGTACGAAATATATTCTACGCGCACATTAAATGGGATATCGTCATAAGGTCACATTTTTTATTCTATTTAATTTCTTTGTATGTGTGTTTTCGTAGCTTCATAAACCATTTTGATTTCACGATATTCATTAAACAATATTTATTTAAAAGCTTAAAGCTTAAGCTTAAAAATATTCTATACTTATTGTGAGTATTGTGACACTGAACCCTCTTTTTTTGACAACTTGTATGAAATCGAAAATGCATTCGTAAAAATGACTGATTAGTTCAAATAAATAATTTTTAAAATTGTGCTAATAATTAGCACAATGAATGAATCTTGAGGAAATTATTAAGAAATGATGCTTTGAAATTTTTGTAATTGACAAATTATTTTAGAATAACGAATCGTGTTTACTCAGTTTCAACTACTTCTAATTACCGTATATTTGCACGTACAAGTACATAAAATAAAATGTGAGATAACTGATAAATATTCCAGCTATGTAAGTACCTATTTTGATTTAGTATTAATATTTTTCATAGAATCGCCCTAATATCGTTACATGAAAATGACGCGTAGCTTCTTTATCCAATTAAATAATCATGACCGATTAGTAAAAAGTAAGTTTCGTTGGAGCGGTACCTATAATTAAGCATTAGTTGCGAACTGCGAGAACTTGACGTTAATTACTGCCTGTAAGACTTTAATGGTCAACCTACCTATCAATTTCGAATAAGTTTTATATATGTCATTTCAGAAATGTTTTAATCAATTACATCAAGGTGATATCAATTTCTAAAGTATAAGGAAACATTAAAAAGACTATTTTACTATTTCAAATTCAGAACTGAAAGCATTTGTTAAAGTATAGTACACCCCACATTATTGTTACACCCCACATACTAGCTGAGCCCTGGGGCTTCGCTACCGTGGGAATTTCGGGATATAAAGTACCCTATGTGTTATTCCAGGTTATTTTCTACTCGTGTACCAAATTTCGTAACAATAACAGTAGATAATGAGGTAACAAACAAACTTACTTTCGCATTTATAATATTAGTTGGGATTATGGTGTAAACCGTACCGTTATATAAAGAATGCTGCAAATAAACGCGACTAAGGCTGCCAGTTGTGAGGTATTTAAGCTCTGAGAGATAGATTGTGTTGTGGCAAAGGCGTACTAGTGTTTTTGATTTAAACTACGATTTTTTTAACAAATGTCAAGTAATAGAGTAAGTAATATTGTCGACTCTAGCGAAATTCAGAAGGGGTGACATTAAGATATTTAAATTTCATTTTTATAATACGTCTTGTATTAAGATACCTACTTAATTGTCATTTTAGTTGTTTTTTTTTTAAATTATTCTCAACTTGCATTGTAGCACACAAGGTTACATTATGTTATGGAATAAATTATAACTAATTTGGTTTCTAGTTACTAAGTATTTTTAGTAACTAAATTGCAAATGTAGTTGTATACCATTAAAAAATATATGAGATTTAACTTACATTTAAATGCTCCTGTGTTCTCGTCTTAACTTCTGCTTGATTTGATTTTAATCTCTCGTATATTACATTATCAGCACCTTTTGTATATAACCTAATTTCACCATCCTTCCTCAATATCACGGACATTCTTTTTCTAACATTATTAAAATCTAATATACATAACAAATCATACTCCTGAAACAAAGAAAACGTAAATTAATACTCAACAAAGTATTTTAATAAATTGTATTATGAAAACAATACAAAAAGATATGAAAGTTTAAAAAAATCCATATCTCATAAAGAAGTGTGTTGTCCCCAGAGACCAAAACACACTGAACATTTTAATTTTATTTTAAGAATCGAAGACGATATCAAGGGGTTCCTTACCTCTGTATTCCCCATAACTTCTATTGTAATACTATTAGGCGAGCGTTCTCTGAACACAAAACCAAAATTCCTGGCGGCCGATACCAGCGCCGCCTCGTCGGGAGACTGCGCCTGGAGACATACAAATTTGCTTTACTTACATTGTGTCGATAATAAAAAACAAACTGAAGCTACATTATTATAATCTCAGCTGTAAGTTTACGGTTACCGTAAGCTCACACAGCTCGTTCGTAATTTTAATTGAAAAAAATAAAATAAATGATTATTCTAAGAGATCTTATATTTTAAGTGAGATGTGTGGTAATGCCCGGTTTGCATTTTGTTTATGTATATGTGCGAGTGTTAAGTACAGGTAAATTAACACCACAAATGCAAGATAATACATACAAAATACGTACAGGCTTTTACATAATCACGTTCGGTACCTGGTATTCTAACCGCCCGTTCTTCTGTTCCGGCATGACAGTGTGGCAAAGCGCGAGGAGACGAAAAAAATCATGCACTTCCGGATCCCCCCTCTTCACCGCTTCCAGGAGAGTCGAGTCGAAGAACTTGAACTCAGGCTCGTACTCCGGGTTGAAGGAGAAATCCAGAGGCTCTGTGTTCTGGGAAAGTAAGGATAGGTCAGATATGTGAGGTCCTACTAATTGGGAGACGTACCTTCGTTAACCGCTTGGTTTCGGGTTTTCTTCAGTATTTAAAGAAACAACCACAAATCAAAATATTTTTTATTCAAACAATTTTAAGACTAAATAAAGTCAATAGCAAATAACTATTTCCATTTGATTTGTATAAATAACAGATTAAGGAAGGTCTGTCATATATGAAATAATGTGTTACTGTGTTAGAAGCAGTACCATCAACAAATAAAGGATGCAAAGCGGACATGCGTGACACAACAAATTACAGAGCGGTTAGTCACACGCACACTCGTTAAAATTACGATACAATACTCAACACAATTATTTTATATATATTATTATATACTTCAACATATATAAGTATATAGGAAGTTATAGGCTGATAGGAAATGTATTTAGATAACATCATTTTATTTACGGGACCCAAGTTATAATGTTGAAATCTAAATCACATTTTTAATCAGACTACAACAAAACCTCCCTAACAAACCCTTGAAAAGGTTACATGCAACCATAATGGAAAGCAATATTTATTCCCATAGCAGTCCCTACAAACATCCAAAATGATGAAATGATGATAGGTTGGTGACAGTAGACAGAAATATTAATGTAGTGTTTAAAAATTATAATTAGTATTTTCGTATGTCGTCATTCGTAACTTTATTATTATTTTGAATCTAAGACATAAATAGCTTTTACAGTCTATTTTTACAATAGTTAGGGTTAGCCTAGAACCATTCCACAAATATATAATTAAATACATAATTTGATAGAAATAAAAGTTTATAATAAAATAATTATATTAAAATAATAATATTTTCAAAGTATGAACTTAATACGATAAAAATCTGAGAGGTGAATTTTGTACAATACTTTCACCGGTAAACACATCATACTATGAATATATTTGTTTCAAAATAAGGATATGAAAATACGACGTTTATTATTCGCAAATTAGTTTCTAAATATGTTATTAGACGTATTCAGATCCATAGTTCACATTTCTGAAATCCCTTTTAAAGATTTCAAACTAAATAGATATAGCTTTTAAATAAAATAAACGTCGACATTTTTAATATACTTAATTAATCTAAAACTTAACAAATGCGCTGAAAGTTTCACTTATAATCATAGAATTTATATTGTCATGGCACACAATTACTTTTTATAGGGCGTCATTCCAACAAAGGTCACATTAGCCATATAAAACTGCGATTGATCAATTCGTATTGATCTTTCATAATTACGATGTTACAAAAAATACATAAGTAATGAAATAGCGCGTTTGTCTTTTTTTAGATAAAGTTAATAGGTCTCCGGGCATCGTGACGATTGAGAACTTTGAGAAGCTCTGGCGTCACAGAGCACGACGCTCGGAAGACGAACACCGGCCCAGGGAGCGAGAGGTAGCGAGCATTGCGTTGGTCATACAAGTCATCAAAGACAAAGAAAACTAAAGACGACGAGCTAGTGTAGTCAAATGAGATAGAACATTTCCATATAACTTCCTGGCCCATCTTATAACGCGAAAGATTGGGCGTTGTAAAACACGACGAGACACAAAATAAAAAATAGCATTATTTCAGGTAACAAAGACCCATATATGTATTAGCGCTAAATTATTATAAAAGATATTAACGCGTTTCTTCTATTGTATTTGTAATACGCATATTTCTAAAATAAGACGAAGTCTATAGTTTTCTTAGTCTACGTGAGTCATACATGCGCTCCGTTCGTGGGTTTGCGCGCCCCGGGCGTGCTGCGGCCCTGCTCGTGCTCGGCGTCGAGCAGCCGCGCGCGGGCCGCGCTCCGCCGCGCCGCTCCGCGCGAGCCGCGCGCCTGCGTCACACATACGTCACGCTCGGCTGTTCTCTTTGCTATGCACAATTAGTCTGACCATACCCTTATATTCTTTTTAAAAATACATAGATCGCAGTCCACATGGACTTCGCTTAATCATTAAACTAGTTTTAAATATCGTGATATGGCGACTTTTACATAATATTATATGTATATCTTTTGTAGTATAATATGTAGGCTCTTTCATATAAACTACAGTACAATCCAAAGGTTTGCATGTCCATGCTCGTAATTCATGTGTGTGGTAAATGACATTGGGTGGAAAATAGTATGTATTCGTGAATGAACTACTCCTAATTAAACAATTATAATATGAACCACGTGTAATAATTATGTTTCTATGATAAAATCGTGCACAAACAGGAAAACACTAAAAACGTCAACATGACATGTAAACATTTCACAACATTACCCCAGAAGCAGGGAACATGAGAACAAAACACTCGATGGGTATCAATTTCAAAACCACTCGAATTCTCAATGGTAAAACAAATCCAAACTTCATGCAAAATAAATCGGAGGCTCGTCGTATCGAAACGTGCGAGTTTTGCCTTCATTCGCAGTGCTTTGTGATATATCAAATAAAATGCAACCTACATGCACTGTTGTGACTAAAAAAATCTATAGCAATGTGCTTGTCTAACTTTTGTATCGAGTGAGACATTTTCATCGATGTTGGTTCTATCGATACGAGCGTACCTCTGTGAGTTCGATGGTCTCGCCCGTGACTTCGTCCACGACGTCGCCGTAACATATGCCCGCAATCGAGCACTTGTTGAACGTCATTATGTTTTGTGTCAGAGTACCCGTTTTATCTGAGAATATGTACTGAATTTGCCCTGAAAATAACAAATGTTTAACATTGTACCGGGATTAAAATGTGCATTAATGTGTGCTACATTTAATACGCAATATTTAATAACATATGTTGACCTTACCAAGTTCCTCGTTCAACGTTGTTGTCCGCGCCTTCGCCGCAGTACCAGTTTTATCGTAATACATCTTCTCATCCCAATTTATTAAGAAACTCTGTGCGAATCTTATTACCTATAAATAAGATAAATTTGATTAGGTTATAAACTCAGTATTATCGAAGCCAATAGTATGATATTGCTAGATTAATAGTGGATTTATTTCGACTTTATATTTTGAATTTGCAGGGACCAAATACTATTACACATTTCCTGAGTAACAAAGAAACACTCACCTCAACAGACACATAGAGCGATATAGGCACGACAGTGTTCATGACGATGGCGTAGGAGAAGAAGACGAGGAAGGCGATGACCACGGCACCCATGGTGGGGTCGCTGCTGGGCACCAGCGTGTCCCACGGCAGGTACGCGGTGAAGTACCGCCCCACCAGCCACTCCCATATGCCGCACGCCACCGTGCAGAATACGCACATTGACAGGAGGAAGAAAACTATCTGCGGTAAAGATAAGGTTGTACAGAGAGAGAACTTATTAATGCCTAAATGTTGCCCGTAGTTCCGACCGCCTAGTTTGGTTTTAGGTCTTTTATTATATATATTCAAAATGTTATTAAAATCGGCTCAGTGGTATCATAATTAATTATAGCCTGATAGATAAATAGACTTTCGCATTTATGCGATAGCATATATTGGTATGTAAGTAAAAATGAAAAAATATTTATTACCACTCTACATGACAGCTTTGAACTGGTAACCTAAACCAATTTTATTTAATTATTTAATTAATAGCGGCCCGTCCCAACTTTGTTTGGATAAAACATAATAAATTATACATCTAAACCATCCTCAGGAACCTCACTATTTATTGGTGAAAACTGCATGAAAATTCGTGCAATTGTTTTTGAGTTTGTCGCGAACAGACAAGATACAGACAGACGCGGTAGAGGACTTTGTTTAATAATATGTAAGGATATACTACACAAATAAAAATTAAAAAGAATAAAGACCCAAGGATGCAACAAATTGTCATTTGACTTAAATATATTATTTATATTGTACTCGATGTGTTACCGTGAAGTGTAACAATCTACCAATGCATGTATGTTCTTACGAAAATTTTGAAACTCCTAGCTACACATTTCGTACTAAATAATCTATTCTATATACAGTATGTCCGCAAATATTTTATAAAAAAGGGATTTTTAACTAAATTTTTTGTTACTGCAATACCAAATCGAATGGTCACGATGGTCGGTTGGTGATGGATGGTTCACTTATGGATTAACACCATTGATAATTCGTCGAGGAATGAGGAAACTTACCCCTATAATAAGAAAATTAAGTAGCCTATCTATGCTGGTGCGTTTGAACTTGGTCTTGCCGGAGTTCTGCATCAGCTTGGTGTCCTTCCCAGCGAACACCACCACGCCGTAACACCACGAGGTGTTGCGCAACACGCAGCCGCGCAGCAGAATCTTGTCGTTATCCAGCGAGAAATGCTGCTCGCGCCAGCTCAACGTCCCTATGAACAAATATACATATTTTGTGTAATAGTAAAGTTACTTCATAATAAAGTATGAACCGATATGAACATTATTACATATATTCAGAATCTGAATCTTTTCACTTATTATGTCACGCTAATAGACTCATAGACATTATTTGTAAGATGTTTAGTTTTATTTCTTCCTACTTAAACATGCAATTGGCTATTTGTAACAAATAATCATCAAAATAAATCAGATACTATTTTCTTAATGCTAAAAACAATGAAATGGAGCTTGTGGGACAGTGATGTCAAATGACGTCACTATTTAGATAATTATATTATTATTAAATGTTTTACTTTCTACGAGCTAACTAAAGTCAAGCGTCGTAAAGAAGACGCAGTCAAATAGCCAATTCACCCAATGTTAGGCCTCTCAACACTTGCACAAACATTCTGGGATACCTACATCTTATCAGTAAACGAATCAACGATCGACAGACAGGACTTTGTATTCATCAATCAATTTATTTTACTGAAAGATCCATTAAGAATACAGTGACAGTCAATATGTTTGTGTCCAATACCATATACAATATTGTCGACATAATTGGTTATAAGAGGCAGCAATCATAGTAATAATATTTTAAAAACTACAGAGCAGTGGTCATGGCCCAAAGATCAACAAAAAGAAAAAACACACACGGGTAGGGCGGCCATCGGTCCGGTTTTCCCAGATTTCTCATAGTCCCTTGAATGTTCTGGATTGTTCCTTCTTTGCTCCAGGAAAAAAAGTCAAATTCACACATTGTCTGGGATTTATTAAGTTTTTATCCTTCGTCGGTAATTTAGCCCTACTTAGGTAGTATTATTGACGTCAATAAATTGATATTATGTATGTAACTCACGTCACATTAACTATTCAATACATTCACGATACCGTTACTTTTTAAACAACAAGGGATCTCATTTTAAGCGAAACTATGTTTTAAAACACAGAAGTTTCTAGATTAGGTAAAATAATAATAAAATTATTTCGCAAATAAGTAACTATGGTATTATTACTACATCATAATAAGTTATTTGCACTTGAAGACAATTTCGAAGTACCAAGATATTGCAGCAATCATTGTATTGACAATAATCCCTGTCGATCTTTAATGATGTATAGGTAAGGTTAATGATATAAGATAAATTACATATCTCAAAGTGCGGATTAGATAAATGAATATAGTTTAGTTAAGTCTCCATCTAGGACAATAAAAATAATAATAATACAATGTTGCATTTACAAAACACAAAGGAGATCGCTGTAGGTACTTTTTGCAAATGATTATGCATAATAACATTTATGGTTGCAACATCGCAACGTCAATGACCTCAAATATTTCAGATGCATGTAGATTTGAAATGCCAGTTGCTCAGATGCTGAAATGTAGGTACTTATCCAGTAGTTTTACGACTTTCATCGTCGCGTGTTCCGAGTAGCCAAGCCAAAAAATATTTTAAATATTGAAGATTCGGCTGGTATTTTACGATTGACTGTCTCTGTGACGTCAACCCTCTTTGTTGTTAAACCAGGATTTTTATCTAGACGGGATACCTCCCGTAGGGGTCGTACGAGGAGAGTGTATGTAGAGTGATCTTATTGTAGCGCGTGTGCGTGTGTATTGTAATCATTAGTTTTACGACATTCTATTATAAATTCTAGAGATGGTTACGGTTTACTAGTTTACATACTGTAGCTCTCTATGAAGTTACAATAGTGAAATGGATTCATTATGTTATGCAAATCCAGCACGCCACAGCTATTACAGACATTACAGTCGATGGTTGTACCTCGTAACGAGTGTCGTCTTCGCGAATTTCACATCGCGACAACGTGCCTACTACCGGTGTTGCTTCACCCAAACACGGGGAACTACGCGGGTTAATGAACTGAAGATTTAACTGATTAGTCAATTTACGCTTTGAAAGCGACGGTAAATTAGTGTCAAACTTACTTAATAATTCTAGTGATGTTTGTTACTCAATTAGCTAAGCAAATTTTGATGATAAACAATCTGCTATATAATATAGATAATGTTGCCAGATTTCGTGCATACAAGGAATTGACACCGTATTTGAGCATTCCTTACGACCGACCCAAAATATGTTACATGACCTAAAAAGTTAATCGAATATACATATAAGGTGGCCCTTTGGGAAGGTACCTACTTTCTATCATAGAAATTTCCAAAAGCAGAAGGCACAACTAATCAGTGAGGCTTATCTATTAAATTTCACAATACATATTGCGTAATAAAAAAGTCTGAGGATACCTTCAAACTTATTAAGTAGGTTGTTGGGCGTCTCGCAGACGATTTCGCCGTCGAAGGCGCCCAGTTGTGCGTCGTCCTGAGCCATGGCGGCCGTCTCGGGAAGGCACTGACGACATTTCAAATTCGTCTCCCTGTTGGAAATAAATAGGATTGTAATAAGAAGAAATTAATGTCCTATAGGGTTGATTGATTGCGTTAAGGAAAGTATGAATAGGAAGGGAGAATGGCGAGTGAAAAAGCTAATTGAAAGAAGTTAGGGTACTGTGCTGACCCAACATGTGTGAGAATAAGGTCAAGAAGAGATATTAAGAGGAAACTTGGAAGGCCAAGAAAGCGTTGGAGTGATGCTCTGCAAAGCTTTATGAGAACTTGGATGGAATTGGCATCGGATAGATTGGAAGGAGTTTGCACAGCAGTCGGACTGAATACGTAAAAAATATTTTTTACAAGATTATGCTGTGAGTACGGAAGATACAAAAGTAGTATATACAGAAACGTGTGGAGTAAGGGTGTGATACCCTCTAGGTATATGTATAAGGGCAATATTGATAACAGTTTTGTTGAGTAACATGTTGAGTATTGTGTGCGACGTAATTCTCAGCCGTGGGCTTGTTAAATTGCTAAGTGTATATTTATTTGTATCATTATCACAGCAATATTGTTAAAACAAATATTTTTAGCAAAATTCTATACATTTTCGTAGATCAACATTTATTTAAAAGTGAAAGTTTTTATAAAATATTCTGCATTTGAATCTTTTTTATATCAGTTACAAACGTGTGTGACCGGCCAGTATTTCAATGAAGCTACTAATTTAACTAATTTACCTTCCGAAAAATTGTGAAATAAACACTAATGAGGCTTGTTTCTTCCTAATTACAGCCTAATTAATGCCAATGCAACATTCTAAATCCTTGACTCTCACCTTCAAATCCAATAAATTGCATTGTGCTGACAGATAGAAATAATTCCCAATAATACAAGTATCAGTAGCACCACGGATCAGTACCATAAACGGCATTCTAGATTTTTCTTTCCTCATCGCCTGATATCGAACATTTGTTACGTACGTACATGCACGTACAAATTTACCATTAACCATATTAGCAACGATGGCTGAATAAAGTTACAATCTTAACTGACTTGTAAAAGGGTCTTTATGTATAAACCGTCAATTTTCCACAAGATTATGCGTTACGTAACTTAATACAAAGTTCGTATTGTGCCCCCCCCCCCCCCACTCGCCTCGCCACGCCTAATTTGTTCATTAACATATGAATTATGATTATTACTTGTTCAATATTCGGTCTAGTCATTCTGAATCGAAACTAACTTTATGCATATCTCATAATATTATATCAGCTAAAATAGGTCTGTACAACTCTGATGGGGCCATTACACTGAAACAATCAATATAATATCTGTCTTTTTTTATGAATGATGAGTCAGATATTGTATTTTCAAGTCGCGATCAAGAAAAGTAGAAATTGATGGTGCTACGCATACCAATATAACAAAGATAACGATATTTTTATGTTAGTTTTATATTAAATACGCTAATACCTATCTGGAATTTCCAATTACAGTTTAAATGAGAAACGTGTAGTCTAGCATCCTATGGAAGCAAAGCCGCGAGGCATAGTTAACTTTGCTATAAATAGAGATTTGTCTACTTATGTGCATGATGCAATATTGCGGTAAATTATTTATTTATTTATATGAAACAAGTATGTAGGTTTATTCGACACATACCTAGTTACTAGTATACTGATGTAGTACATGTAGTACCAACGACTATCAAAAGTCCCGCATAAAGCCGCAGCGCAGTGTCCCTTCGGTGCGATATGCCTAACACATTTTCCTCGTCAGACATTTATTAAACAGGGTCGCACACAAATAGGGCTGCTAAGAGAATTGACAATATTTTTCAGCTATTTCATATCCGGTTTTTGTATACGATGTATGTTAATAATAACTGTGATTTTTTTTGTTGATTTATTTAAAAAACGTATTAGAAACTTGACATCAGGAAAAAAAGGATCGATTGACCTTACCACCCACACGATAAGAAGGGCGAAATTTAGAGCTCGCAATTGTACATGACACGACTAAACAATACAACATCAAATAGCCAAACCTTGGCCTTTTTACAATGACTTGTTCAAGGTCTCCTCTGTCAAATCTAATTCGTACATCAAAATTGAATGTTCTGCAAATCAGCTCGCTGTTTATTTCACTTTTTGCTGACAAACTCGCAAACGAGTTTGTCAGAAACGTCTTTTGTTATAGCTAAGTTATGTTCTTAAAGTCTTTTGTGACATGTCTGGTCACAAAGATTTGTGAAGGACAACAAATAACACACTTCTTCCTTATACAGATTTTAAATGAGATGAAACTTTGGGTTCGGATTCGGATATGTTTATAAATTTGTAGGTAGAAAAATTGTAATATAAATTGCTGATTAAGTATTACATTGGCATGATAAAGTGCTTCTAACCTGCAACAACTCATTTTCATTCACCAGTTGGAACTCTAGAGAATAAATAATATTTCTTCGTAATTATTGTTTATTCAAATCAAATATAATAAAATAACATCTCAACGAAAAGCAAATGGTTTGTCTGTAATGTCGGTAACGTATAATGGTAAGACTTACAACAATGGTAATGCCTCCTGACATGATAGGGACTATTTACCGTTTAATATGAATTTCTTTCAGCCTCTCTTCTCAGTATTTGCTCCGAAATACTAATAATTATAGCTTTTAGAAATACCATACAATTTTAAACTGAAAAAGTGAATAAATGCTTTGACTGACCCGTCCAACTCCGCAGTCTCGATGTAACACAAGCCGTTGGGCTCTGAGCTGCTGAGCAGCAAGATATCCGCGGCCACGAACTGGTCGTTCTCCAGCCGGATGACGTCACCGACCTGCACCGACGCCCACTTCTCCTCCACCAGCTTGCCATTGCGCAGGGTCTTCGCGCGACGGTGGTTCACTTGCGAGTCGTTCTGGTGTCGTTGCTGGAATTAATTGTCAACGTTAATAACATTGTAAGTAAAATGTTGGCCCAAGGTCATGTTGCCAGGAAGGTGTGATCATCTGAATGAAATGATAGTGGTTTGTGGTGATGGTATTCAGGATACCATACATCCCACCCATATAATTGCTCGCTTAGTGTAATTTCTGCAGATAGAGATATCCCGGGCATATTATACCCTAAATTATTAATCTAGAATATATAGACTTATAACCGTGAACATTTATCGCCAGTAGTGTGAAAATTGCAAATATAGAATATATGGAGAACTTAAATATAGCTATAATCTCATATTATGTACCCTGTAGTAAACCTTTTTGGCATTCAGTTACGTAATGAAAACAATATATTTAACGACGTGTGATCTCATTTCTACCATGACTTTATCTACTTTAGCATCACACGTAAAAACTGAGGACGCGGTGACGTAAGCTGAGGTCAGTCTTATGTACCTGAAGTTTATGTGAAGTCACATAAACTTTAGTACCCATAAGCATAAACTTAAAAAGGGCATCTTAGTAACAGTGCAAGTGTGCGGTTCTCTTTCACTTACCTGCATTAAGGAAAGCAATTCTTTCTCTCGAGTATACTTAAATATGGCATGGTATACAAATGATTTAAAGTGAAGTCTAATGAATTAATTTGCTTATTAATACTTCTGAATATATTACAATCTCTATATTCTAATCTCTATCTATAGTAGAAGGCCACACTTCCTTCACTACTTATATTATCATAACTTTTAGATGCATTGCAGATGCTCGTTTGTTCTAGTTAACGCCTAATATGTATACAATTTGTTCACTTATGTTGTTCTCAGTTCATAAAAGGACTATTCATAGACAAGGCCGGCTCAAAACGTGAAGGTCGCCACACAGTGGAGAGTGATTCCAATAATGTGTCTATTTTGATCAGACGTGCATTGCTTGCGGAAGTGTGGCCGGGTCGCCCCACTTTCTTGTTTGACAAATGACCAAATTTTACTATATGTAGTCTCGATTTTACTTAGGATAACTACAACTTTTCAGTCAACAAACACATATCACTGCAGCCGTAAAATTCATAACATCTCAAATTGACTTCTTCATTACTGCTTGATTTATGCTACTTTTGATTTTTTACTGTATCTCCTCCTTGTAAAAAGTAAATCATGTAAATTAGGTAATAAATATCCACTGCTATATAAAGATTATTATGTGTATTTTTGTTCAGTTAGACAGAAAAAATATTTAAGAAACTACTATAATTACATAGGTAAGTATAATAGAGTAGAAGGCATTTAAGTAATAGAACTTATTAATTTAGTGAATCATAATCGAGAAGAGCTGTAACACGAACAATACACAGCAAATATAACACAGAACACTCACAAAGTCGTCGTACGCGTCCTTGATGGCAGTGAGCGACAGCACGCCTATGAGCGGGATGGCGGTGGTGATGGGCGTGAGCGACGAGATGGCCGGGATTAGCTGCAGCACCAACAAACACAGGAAGTAGAAATTTGCCAGCCGCTGGAACTGCTCGAGCAGATTCAGCGGCAGGAATGTCACGATGGAGTACTTCGATGTTTTGATGTAGTTGTTCTGCAACAAAAGGATTAAAATAATAATTTAAGAAGAGAAAACAATTTAATATACATTTCGTCGAGAAAGTCTAACTAAAATATAAATTGACTAAATACAAAAATAATTATAATATCACATCTTTCTTCAAACTAGTGAGTTTATTAATATAGAGTTTTCGGTCTTAGTAGATTAGAGAAAGGACGAAGAATAATATAACGGACTACTAGGTACATCTACTACCACTACCTATAAAGTAATTGGAAGGATGGACTTGACTATCCACACTTAGATAAGCAGACATGACTATTATTAGACAGAGAATAATCCCAGGTATTGTACTTACAGCGTAGCGAAACTGCGCGTTGTACTCCCTGTTGTTAGCTTTGATTCTCCGTTCATTGTCTGAAACAACAGATATAGCGACTTTAGTGATCTCAGAGTGCAATCAATAAATAATAAACAGTCTGACACTGAAATTTAAAAGTTTCAAATTTTTATTAATTCATGATATAATTCTGATATCTAATAAATTATCTAAAATTGCAGTTATTTACGATGAAAAAAGTAAAAACAGAAATTATAGAAAAAAGCGAACAGTGTTCTAATTCGATATAATGATTGCATTTTGTAATTCAGGGTTGCATAAAGAGAAAATAAGATAGCGATTATAACTTATAGATTCATAATTAACACATTCAGTAGATTTTTTTTTAACATGTTACAAAAAACATGATTTTTGATACATTTTATAATTCTAGGTCATTCGTAAACGTACAATTTTGTCATATTAAACTTGCAAGTTTGGATAAACCGAACTGAGGCCTAGGACACAAGTAAATGAACGTCGTTAATTTCTTTTTGTTATTTCGGGAACATAATTTGTCTAATTAATTTGTTATAAATGAGCAACATGAGTTATTGCTTTGCTATTTATTTTTCGCATAATTATGCTACCCCGATAAATAAATAAATATGCGATAAATTAAGTAATTTGATGAAAATCAACCAATCACACTTATGGTGAGAATCATAACACGGTACATAGCATTAAACTCGTGTGCATTGCCTCTTGAAAGTTATAATCGTAAAATTAAATGCACGTTGCGCTATTCGCCAGGAAGTCGTTATAAGGAATCGTTATATTGAATCGACTGTATATTATTTGTATTGTCCAAGCCCAGCTGCTTGACTAATACCAGAATTGTTAATCACAATATTGAATTTAATATCAATTTATATCAATAGACGTACGAATATCCGTTATATACATTCATCGTTATATACAACTTATTATGCGATATCTAAAAAACATACAGGTAGCTGGAAATAATTAACACCTGCGATAACACACGAGACAATATAAAAAATGAGCTCCTTCAAGATAGGATAGAGTGGGGAACTCTAGTACCGGGGGCCAAGATCCTCTTTGGGTCGCAGAGCCCTCGAAGTAAGTGCTTCATTAGTTATGGCTCATTATTTTAAAGATTTTATTTCTTAACCTAGATTTTGTATTTATTTTAGATTATGTACTGTTGTAGGCGGCTGCCTACAACAGTACAAAATTACAATCGTTGTCTGGATCCACATCATAGGAGGCTTCCTATGATATGTATCCAGACGATTGTAATTTAGCTCGTTATCAAATGTGACTCACATACACACACATCACATACACACACTTTGTTAGTCAATACACAATTTTTCCATTATTTACCCCCGTCGCTGATGGAAAATCTATACTAAAAGCGACCAACTGTGACATTGTGAGTATGATAATGATTTTTTCCCATTACTTTCTAAGTGAATCACAAATACTTTTCGAAATGTGGTAATATCGAGTATTGTGGTAATATTATTTGATTACACGTGCACGCACTTACGTTAAAAAAATAATATTGATTTAATAATCAATACCAAAAACTGGCAACAAAATAAAAAAAAAACAAAATTGGTACATTTGGATGGACTCAAATTAGTTTCAGAAAAAAGAAATCCGTGAAATTTTGCTTGTTTCATAAGAGTACCTACTTATGCAATTATGTTTATAGCAATGACCACTCAGTATGAAGTTGCGTTTGCACTTATAATCGCACATATGCACAACGTGCACAAAAACTGGTCCAACTTGACGCACTTGATTAGTTCACATAATCACGTAGTAAATACGACCAACTATTGTCACCTGTTATACCTATTACATTGCTTACGGTTGTAATATCTAACTTTTGTAAAAAACTTTATTTATTTACAACCTATAAAAATGTAACTAATCAATGGCAAAATAAATGCTAACATTATCTGCAAAAACGCATGGGACTTCGTTAGATCTTATGTCAGAGGCTCAAAGTTGTATTTTGCAGGCGGCATTAAAACAGGCATCAGGAAATACCGCGTATGGGGTGACTAACTTAAGGTAAACATCTCCATACAACTATGATCTCAAAATAAATATATTATGCACAAAAACAAAAAAATACTCATTAGTTCTTTATCAAAGATGCAACATATAGGTGTACTTTTCACGACAGAATTAGGCAAGGCAGGCATGTGATAAACATCACGGGGTCGAATAGCTCTCAGCAGTAAGAGGGTTGAAAGTCTCGCCGGCCGCGGCGCCGCGGGGACGCCTATCGATCTGTTCTCCGCTTTACGACTAATAACGTTTCAGGGGCAGCTCAGGCTGACTGGTTTCAGTCAGTAATCGTAATGGTTAATCTTCTTAAATTTTTGGTAGGGCAACATTACTAGCGCTCCGTTTACACATATTCATTATTAACAAGGATGAAATTTATCTATGTATGTATAGGTATTAATTTAAATCTGAACTCAATCTGAACTAAATCTGAACATGCTAATCTTTGGACTGGACTGGATATTTATGAGGGTGGTTGCAAAGGAGGGTGGTGAAATTCTCACGGGAGCCAAGTGGGGATAAACTTTGTTTAAACAACATAATAAAGTTTCTATGGAACATTTTTTAAATCTAAGGCAACAATTATGAGTCAGTCTTCAAGGGTCCCAAAGGTGAGTCAGTCTTCTTAGACAAAATTATTCACTTCTTCGAAGATGTTTGTATTCGAGCGACTAATATTATAGTTTCTTAAATTAGGTATTTAGTGAAAACAAGTTGCTTCTCGATTCGAATGTGTTTTCTTCTATTTTGTTAACAAACTTTAAATTTGTTGGTTGACATTGAAATCAATGTAAACGCTAGACCAGCTTTTTTTGGAACCATTCCATTTAGAAAGTCATCAATCAAGCGAAGGTTTCAATCTGTAGACACTTAGGATATTTTAGTATAGTAAATACAAGTTTAGACTTTATCTAAATATGATCTATACAAGTAATCCAAATAACATTAATATACACTGGATAATGATACTTCGTTTGTGCGTAGTTTACCGAACTTTTTAGTAACTATACCGTGTTACTTCACCGCGTATGCATCTCATTTTGTCAGTCTTTAGGAGGCTGGTGTGTATTCGTCGTAATGTCATGTGCTGCAATTGTAACCTAACATTCGAGGAATTTTACACCACACTTACATAGTTTGAAACTATATTTTTATTACCAACTTTAGAGTTGTCAAAAGTTAGTTGCCCGTGGTATTCATTGTTTACAGCAGTAAATTCGTTCTACAACCAAATTTAAACTAACATTGCATAGTTTTATATAATAAAGGTTTTTGTATTGCCATTTCAATTAATTACATAACACACATTCATAATAAAATCTTTGTTATACAAATATGTAATGCAAAGTTACTCAAAACTTCTATTTAGCCATCATTCATGTCAAACTTGGCAATTGCCTAAGCTATTTTACGCACGATCTAGGTTCAGTAGATCGTATTCACGAGTTTTACGGCCTAGATTCTATTTGGGAATTATGACTGACTTACAATTTAGGTACTTTGAGAATTACTAGGTCGATAGGAAGTAATTTATAGCGTCTCACTCGAGAGCCTGATCCAATTTCTGGTTTTAATCTTCAGCAAGTAAACTTATCTTTATATTTAGTGGTATTTCATTATCTTTTCACTAAATAAAATAAAAATAAAGATAACTTGTCCGTCTGGCCTTACCTTAATTGTGCAATGATTTGATTATTTTTGTATGTTAAGAAAATTTAAAAATATAAATACCTATAGAACTGCACGCAATCGAAGTTATGGGCACAGCTAGTTTTTAATAGGCTATATAGGTATTATAACATATTCCATGAAATTATGTGCTATATAACATTAGCGGGTAATCAATAACAAAACGGGTCTCATAAACGCGAATCGCAAAGCGCTGAAGCGCGTCTTGGCCCGTACGTTGACCGTGCGGGGGCGCGCTGACTACGACCTTGGCCAATAAGATACGTTATCCTGATTTTACAAGACATACTCCCAAAAATTTGACACAGACCACCTCGTCTTCACCAAACTGAGAACAAAACATTGCTCACGAACTTTCTTTTGTATGCAATGCGGCACGCCTGTTACTCATCATACAATATAAACGCAACAGCTCATTGTAATCGCAACTAAATCGTAACGACACGTGAATAAGATGCAGTATTGGTTGCGAGCAAAAGAAAATTCAATAAACGACATCCTATCGTCATCGAGTCGGAACGTTCACGAATAATCGATACAGACCACAAGAAACAAAGGTGCGAAATCGGTGGTTATGCCTGGCGCGGCGGTGCGGCGGTGCGGGCTGGTCGCGGCGCACCAGCTTGCCGAGGAGCTCGAGCAGCGAGAGGCGCAGGGGGCGCGGCGGCACGCGCGCTTCGCCCTCGGCGCCCAGCACCTCCAGCTCCACGGCCTCGGAGCGCGCGCACATCCGCGCCGCTACCGCCGCCCCATGTCGCGTGCCGCGCGCGGCCACTCCGCACGCACCAGCTCAGCACGGCAACGCAACACGAGCGCTCCCGCCCGTCGCTAGCACGACACTCGTGTGCCGCACACACTAGCGCCGCCGCCGCTGCGCACGCATTACGAACTGCGCTCGGTGTTGCCGGCTTTCCTGATCTTATTATCCGACAGATCTCAACGATTTGGTAGATAACTTTAAATCTCAAATTCCTAGCGGGTTTTTTCTTAAGAGTTTATCGCTCGTGTAGACAATACAATAGGAACATTAATAAATTTTAATAGCCATCGCGCGACATGCAAAAAATAGTACGATAAAACTTCATGTAGCTTTTTCCAGGGTAGCAGCTGGCCTGCGTTGATTACAAAATTCCTTGGTTTCATAACAAAGAAATTTACGACACTATAAATATTTCACTAACAGAACAGCTAAAACTGATGAACGCAAGCAAAAGCTTGTTTGGGAAAATTGGTAGTGTATTGAATAATCCTGGTGCATTTCAATGAACTTTCGCTTGCCACAACCCGCAACAAGCGGCATAAATAGTATTTAATTATAAAGGTTTCTTTCAGTTATCATAAATTAGTCTTCAGCTATCCAAAATAAGTTTTATAACTACAACAATAACACTAAGGTGCGAAAGTGTCAGCGTTCATTAAATTAATTCTTTATTGAAGCTACTTGTTACACATTCAACTGAATTTGCAAAACACGACTACACATTGCACTGCACGCCTATGCAGTCTGTGGTGATCACATTTTTGCGTATTGTGCTTTCTCCTTCCAACGTTACAATACAATCTTTATTTACTACAGGAAAAAAAGTTTTATAATTCAACGTAAAATAAACATTAACCATAACGCCGCAATAGTCAGATACATCATAAGTATATGTCAAGTAAATGGGCAACGCAATATGGGAAACTTGTAAAGAATTTCTTGTCACAAGCAATAGGTATCTATTTTGTGTAGGTCAACGAATTGCACCAAGGCACAAAGCCGGTAGAAGATTTTTTTTCTATATGTCAACTAATTCCATCTCAAGACAATAGCAGGGTATTCCCCGCTAACCTTGTAATTCTGCCAACTTTCAATGTGTGATTTGTGAACTGTGGTGAAATTTGTAGTATGATAATTAAATTTAGCTTATCCGTTTCTTTAACAAACACTTTATAAGAACCTAAATGATGATACTGGTCTCTTCATACAACCCCGGATATGTATAATATGTGCACGCAAATTATATTACACCAGCTGTACCTACGGCAAGAATTACAGGCGTAATTATTTTTTAAAAAGATTACTAAAATGTAAGTAGACTCTTACTAATTAGAATCAGACTAATACTAATTAGAATCATAAACTAAGTAGAGTCAGACTAATTTTAAACCAAATACGGGAGTCGCGTACTTTCGGAATAAAAATGTAGGTAACTGATACCTTGTATTAACTTGTTTTTTGACATAACAAGTTAATACAAGGTAGGTACTTACTAAATTTCATAAAAATTGGCCAAGCCATTTGAAGTGTGTGACCCAAAAGGTAAATTGGTGGGATATTTAATTGAATTGGCTAGGTTCTGGCAAGAAAATATTTAGTATCCAATAGAGCGCAGGGCACTAAAACCTTGTTTGAGATTTTTTTTTGTGTAGTAGGGTAATGGTAATATACATTAAAAAGGGTTGCTGAAGCTGAATTATTCCCTCTCTCTTCTCTTTGCAGCGTACTAAACTATATTAACAACAATTCCTCAAGTTCAACACAGCGTTTCCTGTTAATTGTTTAGTTAGATCGATCAACTGCATACAGCCATTGTCAAGATATATTATAAATAATTTTATCGAGGTCAGGGAAGCGTACTGTGTGGGTAAAGCAGTAAGACGACCTTGGAGACAGGTGTCCCTCCGCGGCATTGTTAGGTCGTCTGCAAAGGTTGGCTCATAACTCACCTTGGCCATGTGTTCGCGCCGAGGATTTTCCCATGTCGGCCGAACCATCGACACACATACACTCACGCGCGCGCGATACTTAACACTAGCACTGTGCGTACTTAAAACAACGGATCGGTATAAAAGAGGAGTATAAAACTTTAGACTATAGAAGGACACTTGAGATCTAAGCTAGGTCTTCTACGGAGCGGCTGGTGGTAAGGCGGCGTGGACACGGGCGGAGGGCCGCGCGGCGCGATCGGCATTCTGCGCTTCAACTGAACACTTCGCTTTCCTGTAACAAATTAAATATTACTTCAATTATAATTTTCATTGCCATCATTTAAAACATGTAACTGTCTTCTGCACAAGAGGATACATTTTATTTCACGTCTGATCTTGTATAGTTGTATCTTTAAGGTTTATTGCGACTGCATTATCAGATAAGCTGAAACTGTATGTAATAATGAAATTGTTTTGTTATTCAATTTACATAAGCAGAGTTCACAGAAAAATGGGTAAATTCGCAAAAATTTATTAAGTATAACAGACATGCAGCGGATAAAACTGAAGTAAAGTTTGTAATAAAATTAACAAGAAAATATATTTAATCTTTCCTTTTTTAAGTCGATATGTAATTTCCATATTCCATCTAATTGCACGTAAAGCGAGTAATTTAGATAAAAATATAATTAGGAGAAACCAACAACGAAGACGTAAGTACTTTGTACTCTGTAGGTTCTTCATTATAAATGTCATTATTTAGACGTATAAAAGCATAAGTTTCCTTCGTTCGCACTAGTTCAAACTTTTTTTTACTAAGTTTGAACTAGTGGGAACGAATTCTTCAATGGTTTATCAAATGTACTACGGGACTCCCAGTCAAATGCACCAGTTTACGGCACGCAATTAGGAGGCCGATTATATCGGCATTCGATGTTTCACAATGCAATGGACTTGTGGCCAAGTAAGAGTGGTCAAGCAGTGATCTAATAAGATCATATTGATGTTGATTGAGAGAACTGAGATGCATGCTTGATACAGCAGTCACGTCACACGCGGTCGGCGCGTGAGTGCACAGACGTTAATCGAAGTGGACTGACTTTTAACTAGTACTTCTGAATGTGCATCGATATCAATAAAGTACATAATTCTGTGTATCGACTGCAAAATATGATGAGAAAAGGTTGGAAATCGAAATTAAAATTCTTTGCATTTTAATGTTAAAAAATCCTACTTTTATTAATTGTATTAAATGCGAAAGTATGTATGTTTGTTACTCTTTAACGCAAAATCTACTGGACCGATAGTTATGAAATTTGGTACACGGATAGAATATAACCTGGAATAACAGGGATAGGGTACTTTTTATTCCGAAATTCCCACGGGAGTAAAGCCCCGGGGCGCAACTGTTGTTTAATAATTATTTAATTTCCTACACGAAAACAATAAATTACCCAGATTAATGTTCTAATTATGAGAAATACTAATAACGTGGATTTCGTTAGTGTTATTTATAACAGAGCTTTTGGTAGGATGATTGTTTATTGACAGTCACTTTTCACTTTGTAAAATGTACTCGTATTTACCGAGATATAAGGTCAACAATTTTTGGCATGGAATTGTTTTAAGTGTCCGGCTTAAAGCGCGGGCTTCGGGCTTTCGAATAAAAAAAGATTTGAAAATTCGGCTATGAATATAAGATCAGCCGCCTGCCTGCTGTCAAGCATCTGCTGCATCTCCATCAAAACCTGATACGCATGCAGAATAATCCAATTCGATGTCGAATTCGATTGAGCTGGTTTCGCAACCACAGTCGTCGTTGCATAGTCAGAAGCTAACCGACCTTCACATAACCACTCTTATAACATCAACATTCACATTTTCACTAGATAAACATATTCACACAATTTTTAATATGGTTTAATTGATGATTGGGTTCTCTTGGGGTAATTTTGGTGATGCCAAAACCAATGACATCAATGTCTAAAGAAATCGAAAATGTCTGATCCAATATTCCATATTCTAAATTATTTGTCCCCGTTTCCTACTCTGATACACACCAACACCCAACATCATCCCACTAATCGACGAGACATTAACCTTTTTCAAAACAGAATCTACCTAGCTATACACAACATTTTCGAATCACAGATTGGTATCTCGATTCGATGTACAAATATCTTGGTTTTTTATCTTGATTTACTTACTTTTTAATACAAGATTGAAGTAAATCAAGATATTTTTTTACTCTATTGTTCTCTACGTACTGACAAATAATGATTCATAGATCGACTATTGGAAGGAAATAATCAGTTCGATTGTAATAATTTATCGATTTGACAAACAACAGGCATATAATTACTGGAAGTTGTAGACGTAACAACTAACAAGAAACATGTACTTAAACCTACTTCTGTGTATTAGAATGTATTATCCTACTTAAATAAATGCAAAAGTTTGTGATGTTTGTGTGTACGTATGTTTGTTACTCTTTCACGCAAAATTGTGGACCGAAATTTGGTACACAGGTAGAATATAACCTAGAATAACACATAGGGTATTTTTATACCGAAATTCTCACGGGTGTGATGCCACGGGGCGCAGCAAGTTATATAATATAGTGCGGCTCCACATAGGTTTAGCCGGCTAGGTGCAGCCGGTCTCAGTTGGCTATTCCTAGCCTAGGAGTAGCCACTCCTAGGCTACTGCCTGCTTATTCGGCTAGAGTTAGGTGCAGTAGGTTTTCGTTGGTTACATGTTACAGGATGATTCTCAGAGCATTTCAACGGCTACGGCCGCGCTGTCATTATAATTTTTCAAATTTAGTTTTAGTATCTGACTTTAAAATAACTAGTTGTTCGCCGCGAACTTAGACCTCGCGAACACAAAACATGTTTACAAAATTGTGAATATTTAAAAAACGACTGAACCAATTTTGATGCCCCACGAACGAATCAAATAAAATAATTTATTCAGAAATTAGGCCTTCACAGGCACTTTTTCACGTCATATTCTAAATTCAATGATGTTTACCAAAGCTACAAACTACTAGCATTTCGGAACGACCACTGCTGAGAAGAAATGCCGAAAGAAACTCATTCAAATAGTGTTGGTCCCTATTATGCCAGAAGGGCTTTCCATTTTTTAAATATAAATGTATGTATATTTTTTTATCAGTAATATAACAATGTGAGTACACAATAAAGTACATGGTCATAAGGTATACTGAAACTTATTATGATTGTGATCAAGTGCCTAACCTAACCTAACCAAACAAAAAAAAATCTTAATAACCTTAAAAAATTTATTGGCATATCCTACATAAACCTTTAAATTTCATCAAAATCGGTCCAACGGTTCGAAAGTTATCGCGTTACAAACATACATACATGCAAAAAATGTATTTTTGCCCCAAGTAGAATGTTAGACCTCGCTCGCTTCGCTCACTTGGTCAATTAATTTCTACTGTGGTAATGTCAATTTTATAAATGATTCATTTTGGAAATGGTTCCTTCGTCAAGAAAAGGGGTTTGAAGATTTTACTATGGAGCGTGGCATACCTACTGCCGCCATTTTGATTTTTTTTCAAAATCGCGGCCAGCCATGAAACTTTTATAAATCGATAGCTGACATTAATGCCAACAAAAAATATTAATTCAATGACCTTCATAAAGTGTCAGGTTTCCGAGAAAATAACCGTCAAAGTTGATCACGTGATTTTTTTTTTACTATAATCCCATCTATTTGGTATATATGTGTAAACATACACAAAATATTCTAATAGGTATAGATAATATTAATAATAAAACATAGATAACTATGCCTCATGATATTTCTACATGTTGCGGCTACTATGTACTTAATAAGAATATTTCATACTACGACAAAAAAGTCAATGGTGACGTACTGTTCATTAGGTATTGTTTTAGGTGTTATATATAACAAGAAAATAGATTATATATTGTATTATTCTAGTGTGCAAGCGAGACGGAAGGGGGGGGGCACCTTTATACCCCCCCGACCGCTGCACTCAGTTGTTGCTACCTGTGTTCTTTCTATGCGGGAGTAAACGCCTCTCTGTGCGAGTTATTCGTTATTTAGTATTTGTATTGATGTTAGGAATGTGATTTTTGTGTTTGTAGTCTCAAAAGTGTTTAAATTGTGTATACTAAAAGCATGATGCCTTAAAATGTTTATCGGGCAATAAAAATACTGTTCCTAAACTGTACTTTTAATTTTTTTCCCTTTTGTGCCAATGTAAAAATAAATCCAGGTTTATATAACTATTTTCGCAAAGAGAAATTGTAGTAGGTAACCATAAAACTATGCCACAATATAAATGTAAAGAGAATTTTTAATTTTATGATTATTCCTATCTTATGTTATGTAGTAAATGGTTTTACAGAGGTACCTATTACTTTTATTTACCCTATAATGTCAAATGTCATATTAAATCAAATGACGATACTGCACTCACACATAGATGGTCACAAAATATGTTATTAAGTTGAAAAATATATCCAGATACAATGCAACATAAATATTTGTTCTAAAAGTTATTTTTTTTAACATCTTGATTCATCAGAACACATACCCTTGCTTATAATTATGGATGTCACGTGATCAACTTTGACGGTTATTATCTCAGAAACCTGACACTTTACGAGGGTCATTGTTTTAATATTTTTTGTTGGTATTAATGTCAGCTATCGATTTATATACGTTTCATGGCTGGCCGCGATTTTGAAAAAAAATCAAAATGGCGGCAGTAGGTATGCCACAAATCTTCAAACCCTTTTACGGATCGTATAATGACGGCGGCCGCAGCGATCAAAATGCTCTGAAAACTACATTACACCTAGGCGTACGGTGTTTATCTTTGGCTTGGTGCAACCGGTCGCAGATGATTTTATGTTGTGATGATTAATTAATTCGTGTGCATCCCTTTTTTTAGACCTGACTTGAATGCAAGTACTTACCTATCTAATATAATATTTATATCTCTTTTTAAGTCAGAGTTTTCTTGGATATGTTTTGTTTTTAATTAGATATTGTTGTTTTGTTTTTAAGTAGATATTTAAATTGTAAGAACAAGTATTTTATTATTTTCGAAACTATTTTTTTAATAAGAATAGTCTGAATGTTCGCAAACATCAATTTAAACGAAATCAAATTGAATAAAGACGATAATTTTAATTATTCAATCGTAGTTTTCGTTTGATACCAAAATCCCGGGATCGCAAATATTGGTCGGGATTGTATTCCCTAATAGTCATTGCCTCCCTTTTTTCAATGAGATAACAAGAGTGTCAAATTCAAATTCAAATAATTTATTCAGAAATTAGACCTTCACAGGCACTTTTTCTCGTCAATTTTTATATTTATAGTTATTTCTCACAAGCTACAAATATATATATGAGAAACGAGATGACCCGTTCACGAGTTGACGCATGGGACAGCCATCGCGTAGCTCAACCATAATAGAGGGAACCTCACGACCTAGCCCACGACGCCACTACCAGATTGATCATTTGAGTGAGCATGACACACTCGATTCCCATGACTTCATAATTACAAATCTTATTCGTCGAAATAGAAGTATAATTCAGACACTTGAAGATCACAAATCACGTACATGTTTTACAAATAAAATTTAAATGTCACAATATATGAATTATTATCACAAAAATAAAAATTATGAATAAAATAATAAAAAAACAGTAAAATAAAAATTAGGAGATCATGTGTGAAGTGGCAAAGTTGTCGGGAGGATCCATGCGTTTTTATCAGTCAAATAGGCGTTAATTGTGTAATACGCTTTATCCATAAAATTTTTCTTAACATAAGTTTTAAAATTTTTCATTGGCAGATTAAAGCCTCTGCAGGAAGTTTATTGAATAATTTTACACTTTGACCCACGAAAGACCGCCGAACCTTTTTAAGCCTGAATCTGTTCATACAAAGTTTGTGCTTATTTCTAGTGTTTACACTATTTACTTCGTTTAATTTTTTATATATATGTAAATTTGATTTGACAAAAATAAGCACATCAAAGATATACTGACATACAACAGTGAGGATGTTAATTGATTTGAAGAGTTCTTGAAGAGAATCTCGAGGTTTTAACCCATAAATAAAACGGATAGCTCTTTTCTGTAATACAAAATTTTTTCCTATCTCAGCTGCATTACCCCAAACTAATAGTTCATAGGACATAATGCTATGAAAGTAGCTGAAATACACAAGTCTAGCTGTATCTATGTTCGTACACTGTCTGATCCTTCTCACTGCAAAAGCTGCCGTACTAAGTTTTTTGGCCGTGATTTCAATATGTTTATCTCACTTTAATTTGTCATCCACTGTGATGCCCAGGAATTTAGTACTATGTACCCATTCTAGAGCTTTAATCAACCTTTCTAAACGACTTTGTTTGACCTACATCTGAAGGTACGCCTCATCAAAATATGGTATAAGTAGTTAGAATTGTTGTAGGATTTGTAGTATATTTTTATTGTTTTTTTTTTATGGTTTGGTGAATTTATATTTACTGAACTAGATTTTATTATTTGATGAATTTCATAAATTACGAATAACACCACCATTGACTACATAAGTCTTGCTAAGTCACCATTGGATTCTTTTATCGAAAGAATGCCGAAATAACTACTATACACCCGAGGGACCTGAAACCTACTTTCGATTCAAATTAGATATTAGACATTCACAGGCACTTCTTCACGTTATATTCTAAATTAAGTAATATTAATCAAAGCTAAACTAGTAGGTTTAGTAACGGTTTTAAATAAAATATTGTATATGTTAATTATGATTACAATCGACGAAATTAACGGATTCCTATATAGCTAATAAGTAGGTGTCTAGGAAAGGATTAGTAGGAAGTTACATTTTACAATACAGTCATTGTTAACATTACAATTACTAATAGTTTCCAATGTTTATAATGGCGGGCGCGTTGCATAGTTAGTTCTGTTATCAACAACCTAAGCGTTTGGGGGCCCTTCAATTGACTTAGCCAAACTAAACATTATCATAGACAAACTTCAGCTATGGTATTGTATTGAAAGATTGAAACTAAATATTTGCATAAAAATATGTTTATATTTTTTATTTCAGATTTTAGTTTGTAACTTGAACAAAAATATTCGTGTTGTAGACAAATTTTGATGAAGGATCGGAAGCCACACCGGCGTTTATAATCGAGTCATGTTTACCATTAAAAAAATGCATTGTAATCGCAACTGCACCAGAATTATTAATTTCAACACGGAAGGACAACAACAAGGTTGTTCTAGATTTTTACTTTGAAAATAATAGAAGTTAATTCGAACGAATGTTCATTTAACAATGAATGTGTGAACAATGAATAAAAAAATAAAGATTTGATAAATTTGCACTTTTCAGTAGCGATGCAAAAATATTTCTATATTCATAGCCGATAGGTGTTTAAGATTTCGGAAAGGCCTACAAAAATAAATTGCTTACTTTGTCTGAATCAGTGCAATCAGTATGAAATTTTCAACATGATTTCACGAATATACAGGAAGTTTGATAGGTCTATGCAAACCATTCTAGCCGTTTGAGCTATATTTGTCTGAGACGTAGTGTAACTACATATATGATTTTATTTACAATTATTTTTCTTTGTCAGGTTAAATCTTGCATCACCTACTAAACTCCCTGTATGTATAAACAAATGCACTTTGCCCAGTTTGCATTTGTTTGGTATTTTAAAACTTTACATTTATTTCGTATTTTTTAAATGTAAACAATTGTCCTCTTCTCACCTTTTTCGTATTTTACAAATGATAAGACAAATCAAATGAATTTTGTTAATATGCATCTTATAGTGCCTCTAAACGACTTGCAGTAGCAATTCTGAAAAGTATGTGGTAATTCTCATATTGTAATTGCTCGCTAAGTGCATTTTGTAATCGTCAATTATATCCCCGTTTGTAATCGCATAACTTGACATGTAATTGTTTTCTTTGGGTTCGGTTTACTACTACTTCTTAACTCAGGTATTTTAATGAATTCTGTTTGTATAACAAACATTAAATATTTTTGATGAATTTATTTAATAATATATGTTATATTTATTTAATAATATAAAACATAAAAATTGTAAGCCGGAACGAACAAAATAAACAAATTCATACACAAAATTTCCGCGGGAACTTACATTATGCACCAGCAGACCAGACAACCCAAAGACGCTAAAATCTGCAAAACAACTTCAACATTCACACAATAATATGACTTGTCTACGACAAAAAATGCACCAAATGTCTTATTCTAAAACTAAGGCACATGTGTATAAATAGACACTCGTTATTTAAAAATTCAATATCACGATTTTTTCTTTAAAGTCGAATCCGATAACACATGAAAAACGTCTGTCCACCGCGGGCGAACGAAACATACTGTTTTGATAGTGTATTTTAGCGTACTGCAAGGTGAGTGGGAGCTGTACCACGAACCACATACCACCATCGACAGTTTCGTTCGATGGTTAATCAGTTGCTGCTTTTGATATTATAAAAAATTCCACACACTTTCGGTGGATTCACAGAAAAGCCGGAACATTCATCGAGAGCTCTTTAAAAAATTGCAGACCCTCCCGATAATAAATAAAAGTAAATTTCCTTAGTTCAATTTAACTTTTAGACGTTATGGATCGTCAGAAGTAAACTTGGTTAACGAACAAAACTTTTTATCACACTAATGTAGGGTGGATTTTTTGCGAATGTATGTGATTTATTGATGTAACATCACGTGACACGGCAAGTCGTAGTATTTCTTAGCTCCCTATTTACTAAGAAATGTGTATTTAAGAGATAGATAAAATAACTGGAAAAGACGAACATCACTTTTTACCGCATTGTAAATTATAAGTTTAACGGTGAAAATATTATATAGTTAACTGAAATCTGCGGGTCAGTGATGGCGTTATAGTTTTTTCCGTATTATTTTGACCTCTCAGACAACTTTTTTGCTGAACATTCGAACGATTATTAAAACGGAAATAAGATTATTTACAGATTTTAGATAAAATTATGTTTCACTCAAGGTGGCCTTGGTTATGTCGCTTGTACTTTTTTTATACGGGATACTTTTATTATAATGTTTCTGTTGTTAAGATTACACACATCGATATTTTGTTTATGTTGAGGTCATCGAGTTCTAAAAATATATTTATTAGCTTGACATAGACGGCAAATTTGTCAATGTATATAACTATACACATTGACAAATTTGTAGGCTTCATGATGTTATTAATAAATTCCAAGTGTTTTTTTTTTAATACTCTAAATGAAGCACTAGCGTGTGAGTAGAGTACGTCCTAAAATGCCGATGCGTCATGCATGACGTCAGGGCCTAATCGCATGTCATGTCTGTGTATACTGCCTGAATTCCCCTACTCATAATTTTTATTTATGTACTTAATAAAAATGACTGTTGACTACGATGAAATTAATGACTATAATATAAATATGCAAGGGCCCGACCTGCATCTAAACATGATGATTTTTGATCTAGGGCTAAAATCGGTTAAGTTCAGAATATCCCACTTTCAAAATGTCCACTAGGGCACATCTATTTTTTGGCACAAACGAAAAAATAACGTCATAATTGGAGTGTTAAGAAAAATTACGCCACGGTGGTCGTTGCATGGAATGAAAATGAGTAAGATGAGATTTTCACCAACAGACAGCGGTTTTTTTCGTAGAAATATACTCTGTAATGAAGACCAGACCACAAATTCAAAAATAAAATAGGAATGATTCACTAAAGCAAATCTGATGGCACCATTCCAGAAAAAAAAAACTGCGAGTATTTCATGACTTTTGTCACATTCAATTGTTTGTTTACTGAGCTCATCAACAATAACGGAGTATTCTTTAATAGTATTGATATTGACACAATTAACAACTGTACCACGTTTAACGGCAAAACCGCCAAATTAGGCCAAGATAGGCCTCCAAAGTCAATAGAATCAACCCCTTAGCTGTGGGCCGTGCAAGGGACATTAGACGTTATGCGTGACGATCAAGTTGTAGTTTAGCGTGCGTGACACGCGCACATGAATTCGCGTTCTACTTTCAGCAATATTAAGCACAGGGCTAGGGTTACCACCACACATGCGTATACTGCACTTCATGAAACGTGTTTTTCCTCAATGCGCCTCTGTGCACAAGTTCTATTTATGAAATTCGGCTACCAAACAAGCTGTCATGGTTATGACGAACAACAGTAAACGTTACGCTTTGGCTTTGCAGACGTAAGTGCATAACTGCAGTAACTACTTTCTATATGGAGGGCAGTGTTCATGTAATACTGTAAAGCATTGTGAAAAATCAAGATACGAATGATAATATTAGCTAAAATTAAAAAAAAAAAGCACTTGCCTAGTTTGCAATGGCAATTTTTTACTGATAATTATTCTCTTATTAGGACCTATACCGTAAAATTGCCTAAATAAATATACCGTATATTTATTTAGGCAATTTTACGGTATAGGTCCTGGTATAATTAAATCTTTCTTTCATATCGAGTGTGTTCTTGCTAACACTGGTGTTATATATTATTCAAGTCGTCTTAAGGCATATGACATTATTTTTACGACTACTTGCCAACATCTATACATACACACTAGTGAAATTAAACTGTCAACCGGTGTACAGGTTTCCTCACGGTGTTTTCCTTCACCGGAAGCAAGTGGTGGTTTATGTGGCAAGAGTAGGGTTCAAACCTGGGACCGGTCGTTCACACGCTGACGATCTTAACAACTTGACCACCACCAAATCATGACTAAATGCCTGCCTGTTCTTGTGTCACATAATATTTTCCCTAACATTATGTAACACAAGAACTCAACCCTGCGGAGGGCTGACCCGGTGGGCGTGATTGAGTTAGGCGCGGCGCCCATCACAGACTACGTCTATACGGTCACCGGCACACAAATAGGTGGGAACGTTTAACTGATGGGGTTTGATAGCGTCCGTTATGGATTTCCTGTTTACCTGAAAGCGTTGTTAGTCGCAGGGTTAATATTCATAGTGAAATAGATCACAAACTATTATTACTACCTTTTGCTTGCGAAACTTATATACTTCTTTAATCTTTTGACGAATTGAATTCGACCTATCACCACCAAGATGAAACCTGCAGGCCTACCATTTAGGAACCAGAAATAAATCGCATTATAGTAACTACATAGTATTAAAAATTAACTAAATCGGTCTTGAACTGGATCGCAGTCATCTGCGATCATCATCCATACGATGATGATGGTAAGCTCCTGCACACTTTTAAAACTTGGTCTACTAACTTAAAAATATAATCAAATATTTTATGCGTGATGCGCAACTGATACGAAAATCTATGATTTTTTACGTCTTATTTTAGTCTACATTTAATCGCAACACATATCTATGTGTTTTTGTTTGTTTATTATTCTACTGAGATTAAAGTTACATGCTAAAAATATAACTAAAAATAAATGACCATAGAAAGACAGATGTTAGTGGGAAACAAACAAAATGCCAAGACTTTCGAAAAATTCTCCATACATTCCATTGCCATATGGTATTTTTCACGAATTGTATAGTAGCCGATAATGATGACCTATTAGTAATTTTACATTAAATTTTCATTCACAAATAACAGCTTGCCCGAAGTATGACTAAGTAAAATTTAATTTACAAATAAACAGTGTAATACGGTAACTGGTAATTAAATGTTGATTCTTCATACCTACCTTTTCTTGTCTTGATACTGATCACTTTCATATCAGTGCTTGACTATATCCAATAAATAAATAGTTATTTATCCTGGTATTCATTATTTTTTTATTATAATGATATATGTGACTAGCATATGAACCATTCAATGTACCTATTGAATATTTCTTTAGAACATGATCGTATTAATATTAATTAATATATATATATATGTATATATATATATATATATATATATATGTATGTATATATATATATATATATATATATATATATATATATATATATATATATATATATATATATATATATATATATATATATATATATTTCGACTCATCATATTCAAATTTTAGTTCAATATATATATATAATCTGTGACCGGGTAAAAGTATTTAGCCCTATACATACAAAAATATTAAGTGATCAATTGAAATCCGTGAAAAAACAACGGGCGTACATATATGCTAATAAATTAGAGAATTATTAAACACATTGGTGGGAAACTGAAGAGTGCATGGGAAAATCTTCGCCGGGGACACAGGGTTGTCGACGTCACTACACAGTACATGTAGGTAAGTCTTGTGTCCAAGATAGTCTTTGGCCGTTTGAAGATCATCAGACATTTTCTGGATTACGTCAGTTTTTTATTTCTTTTTACAGTAACATAGATAAAGTAAATAGTATCAGTAATATTATTAGGTCCTTACATATGAAATTGGCGTTGTACTGGTCACTTTAATCACAAATTTCTCCTCTTTGGTTAGGAATTCCAAATCAAATTTATACAGCTATTTACACATGTAATTGTGTTTCGTTAACCGTCTTTCATTTGTTTTTTTTTCTTCTGATTTTTCTGTTTGCGTCACTCAGTTTACAAAATGGAAAACTTGAAATATCGCGTTATTTACGAGTACGAGTTCCACTGTGGCACCAGCGCTGCGGAAACGGCTCGAAGGGTTAATGATGTGTATGGCGGTCATGTCGCAAAAGAAAACACAGTGCGTTTTTGTTTCCAACGTTTTCGTTCTGGAAATTTCGACCTGTAGAACAAGTCCCGTGGACGGGCCGGATACCCTAGTTGATAATAAAGAATTGAAGGCTATTGTGGAAGCGGATCCATCGCAAACCACGTCCGAGTTAGCTTCAGGCTTCAGTGTTAGTGATACAACTATTTTAATCCACTTGAAGCAAATTGGGAAGATTAAGAAACTTGAAAGGTGGGTACCTCACGAATTGAGTGAAGCAAACCGGCAAACGCGTGTCGACTGCTTACATTACTTAACCGGCACAATAATGAAGGGTTTTTAAATCAAATCATTACCTATGATGAGAAGTGGATTCTCTGCTCCAACAGATTACAATTTTTTTCGAAATTTGGATAACTTCTTCCAAGGGAAAAAATTCAACTCCGATAGGGCAGTCCAAACCTTCAAAGATTTTATTGATTCCCGTCCGAATGTCCCGTCCGTTTTTTAGTAAAGGGATCAATGGACTAGGTAGTCCATTCTCAGTCTCATAGGTATGAGATGGAAAAAGTGCATAGATAATAATAGTTCTTACTTTTCTTAAATAAATATATTGTATTAAAAAATATTCGACTTTTTGTTCCTCCTGTACCAAACACCAATTTCATATGTAAGGACCTAATATTAATGTTTCCAGACCAGTTTCAGCTAGTATCAGTCAATTAATATCTCCCAAGGGCGAAAACCACACCCTAGCGTTAGGTTTTCACACAGAAAGACAAATCGCAACAATTTCACATTTAGGTCACATCAACATAAAGAGAGATGCTATCATCCATCAACGCAGCTGACAACCGAACAATAAACACCTGTTATTGGCTCACAATGGACACTGTAATATTTATAGCGGTCCTCGGGACCTTAATGTTTCATTTTGTTAGACAATCCAACGGCGACACGAACGCAATCAAAAATGTTTTGGAATTATGTATTTATAACGTCGAATTAGTTTGAATAGTCGGACTTGTAGGTGTTCTTCGCCCACATGATCAAGCTTATTTTATTAAGGCAGGTAAGTAGATAGTAACTTAAGGTAAGTATGCCTCTAAGTTGGGACTTATTTCAAAAGAAATCTCTTTCAGTATACCCGTGCCCTTAGAAGAGAGATGGGTCTCTCCTCTAAGGGCACGGGTATACTGAAAGAGATTTCTTTTGTAATAAGTAACATCCTTGTTATTTTTATCAAGTAATCTATAGGTTTCGTGTGTAAGTACATCAATAAAAAAATAAATGCCAATATTTTTGGAAAGATTTAAGATATTAGGTCACAGATACAAGACGTGAATGAGAATCTTCGAGACAAACATTACATTATATTATTTATTCATGACTTCGGTTGAAGTAAAGATAGGAAAATTGAAGGTACTAGACAAAACGGGGGTTGGAAACAGAAGTTTAACAATGACGGTAACTTTATGTAACTTTAAAACTGAGTAAACTAACCTGAAGCTAAGCCCGCATTCGCAGCATGGCGCAGTGACCGGCCGCCATATTGGTCATAGCAATGATCTGAAACAAAACACATTTTACACTTATAAATTCAGATATGTATACTAATAAGGTAATTATTTGTTAATTGACATAATTTTAATTATTCTTAGTTTTTTTAAAAACGATATTAATTCGAAGGTAGAAGAGAACAAAATAATTTATTTGTACTAATAAGATGGGCTCTGGATAGTCTAACGGGAAAAGTGGGTGGGTGTATGCAAGATGCTACGCTACGCAAGACAAATAGTTTAGACATAGGTACCTATAAGATTTCATTGGCGTTCGCATTATCGGCAGAAAAAAATTCAAGTACCTAGGTACCTTACTCGTACTAGTGAAAGAAAACATTTGCTAACGAAACGAACGTTAATCTTAGGTGAAAAAAATATATTTTGCTTTTCCATATCGCACATGATTATTCGGGTGCACTTTTCAGGTGTCTCCAAAGAGTTAAGAGGGTCCAATGTAGATTAGTGAAGAAAATAACTCAATCAAGACACGGAAGGCAAGCCTGTCAGTATGAATTTGGCTGACCATAAAACTAGGCCGTGTCAGCCACGCAGGGGAACGATTTGGACAAACCGTTGCAGAGATTAGGGTGAAAACGGGTGTGGCGGGCTTCGCGAAATGGCACGACATTTTGGCGGACGATGGCGTCACGGGCCACGCCTGGCATTTCGAATAAAGCAACAAAGAAGCCCTGCCATCATGGTTGATAACAGAAAAAGCTTAATAATGTTTAGGGGCTTTCGGGTTATTTGTTCAGCCCCGTCGCGTTTCTACTGCAGTATCTCACCTTGGCATTTTCTATAGAACATAACGTCTCTATAGGCGCAGAGTGTTGTGATGTATAATCATAACATGGATTTATTTTTTACAAATTTACCACCGAACAGTCTCAATTTGCCCTTGACCCTTGTAAAATGCCGAAATTGCGTAATAACAAAGTAGACTGTTAAAACGGAGCATGTAATATACGATAGGTCAATCAAGGGGGCGTACGCCTATGAAGATTTAATGGCCATTCAAGGCGAACTGAACATTTTAGCCATATGTGTGATATCATGACTAAATATTAATTGAAACAAGAGCACATAATGCATTGATAAAATTTTTAATTACCAACATAGTTTGGTAAAAGTATTTTATATAAATTCATACATAACTGTGAGCTGAGGTCCTTTGTTGATATTCTCAGTATTGTAAATGCATTAAATTTGTGATTCAAATGCATCCAAGCCAGCTGCTGGATAATGGATATAGGTAGATACTACCTATACAGCCCAGCATACTCGGTCGTACGTACATAATCTTACATGTTTCAATATAGTTTATCTCTCAATTACTTAGCCTCTTGGATACGCAAAGGTAATGTGAGATTGACACGCGCGCTAGTTTATTTTTCTCCTTTTCGACTTACTAACTCCGGTTAACTTTTTAAATTATTGCTCGTGACTTCAAGTCAGATTATGTACTTATGTGGACAGTGCCCTACCCATAGGCTAATGAAGTATAGAAAGAACGACCGTAGCAGTGTTTTTCTCGTCTAGTTTTAGGCAAAGATCGGTTCTCGTCCAGTATTTTCCCTAAAAGTCTGGCACAAACCCACCTAATAGATGGGAGAAAGGGAAACATTTGCACAACATTAGGACATGGACAATATAAAAAGCTAGCTTGGCGATGCATAGTCCGTGCCGTGGAATTAATTACTGAATTAAAAAATAACACGTCGTTGTGACATGTTTTAATACCGTAATGTAAACAACGTAACACAATTTGACTAAAAGAGGTTGCGTGCAAGCAAGCAAAGCTAAAATATTAAGCCGACATGGGTCAATAAACTAAACAAAATAGGCCTATGTAGGGACAGGTATGCGTTCACTCTAGATTATTATTATGGACTTATCACGAAAGCTTTTTAACTATATTCTGTACTTTACATTGTGTATGCATTATTTATCTATATCATGATTGTCGATATTTTATTTTTAACGAAACGTAAAGTAAATACAAAACTAAATATTTGCAAAAAGTTCAAGGCGACTGTTAACTCACGGACATTTAACTCATATGAATTATTTAAAAGAATAATTGAAAGAGCGCGTGAGAGAATTAGCAGCCGCGGCCGCCGCCGTACTGGTTGGTGGTGAAAAAATGTAAATGTTGAAAATGGTCTCTTCATTTTTATTTCATACTGTATCCTAACTAATATCCTATATACCTACACTACTATTATATGATGGTTGTAATTTTTTTTTTATGCAAAAACTTTTCCATTAATTTCAATACATGTAGTAATTAATAGAATTAAACCTATAAAAGCATATTCATCATAATCCTGAAATTCCCATAAATGTTGAGACATAATCACGCAACCCATCTTGTAGCATTTGCAATGGTAGTAATTAAGCCCTACATAATACCAAAACTTTCATGGACATTCATGTATTAGTCTGCATTATAGATACTGTAAATGGGAAGTAGTTATATTTAATAAACATACTAATTACAAACTTACTTACATATATGTGGGAAATTTTTATCTACCACCATAAAAAGTATTTATTACTTCATATTGCAAATAGCATAATTTACTCCAAAAGCATTCCTACATATTCTTAAGTAATCAGACTGAAAAATTGTGTGATCTAATTGCAACAACTTATTTATTGTCAATGTAATGTACTAGTGTAAATACCTATATCTAGTAGGCTTCAGAGCCAAATTAAAACACTTCATATGTTTACCATTTGTGCATATTTAATAAGTAAAAGTAAGGAAACATAAAAAAGATATGAAATTATGAAGTGTCAATTATCACTTAGTTTTCTTTTTATCAAGTATATTAATGCTAACACTGGTGTCAGATTTTATTCAAGTCGTTTAAAAGCATCAGTCATGTCTTTTACAACTACCAACCAGCAGGTAGTAGTCACATAAATACTAGTGAACTAAACTGTCAACCAGTATGCAGGTTTCAGTCAGATTAGTTTAAAACTCATGTGGCATGTGTAAGATTCGAACCTGGGACCTTTTAATTACAGGCACAGGTTTTAAACATAGCTTAGCTTATTAATAACATTCTTTAGGTATACTCCAAAAATAAGTGAAAAGGATTAGTTTAGTTAACAAGAGATAGTGCAAATTTTGCTTAGACCTGTGATTGAAGTTGCTTTCATTTTTAGGTGTTGTAGGCCCACTTCTCCAAAAAATAAGATAATATATATAGTATTACAGTGGGCAGCAATCTAATGAATATAAACAACTACACTAGGTACTATTGAAGTTTGGAAAATAATTTGTTGACATAAATCTGTTGTAATAACAGTTACAATTATCAAACACTCAATGGAGGCACCAAAATCATAGTTATAAATAACAAATCATCTGCATTATCCATGGAAATATTTTAATTGCTATTCCAACTGTATCAATTAGAGTTCTACATAACTTAAGTGGTAAGTACCTTTTTGTAGTATCCACTTAGATATTGAAATACCAGTAGTTTTACCAGAACCATAGATTTTAATTATTTTAGTACCTTGCAACTTTTAATATATAGGAAGGCTATTAAAATCTCTTATAAAAAGTTATATTTTTGTAGAACTTGCTATAATTTTAAGTGAAAGTAGGTATTCAACAAAGTTGACATCACCAAGAAAAATACCAGCAGCAAAGCCGTCGAATAACACTTACCATAACTTACTATGACGAACCATTCAAATATCTCTACTTATTTCACTTACGATAAACTTCACAAATTATCTCTAATATAAACATAAAAAGTCGCCGCAATTTTACAAATCTTTAACAACTAGTCAACCACAAAAATTACATACATCTGACTGACATGACAGACAGTTGCCTTGCCTTGACTTGAATGACACTTTTCAATAGTGTTGCATGTTTAAAAAAGTATTAAAGATTCCTACTCAATAAATGTATATGTACGTTTTTAAATTATTTTGGGTCAAATCAGGATTTATAATTTCATGTCCCCGATTTACCCCGTAATCAAATTCCTTGTGCCATTTTCAAATAAACTGACAGGTTGGTTATTTATCTGTTACCAATCTGTTACCTTTTGTTCTCTGATTTGCTTTGCTTGTGTTCCGTGGATTTTACAAGTTTTTTGCATTTCTTTGGATCGGGAAAGAAAAGATAGATACCATAATCAAGTAATGAATGATATCGATCGATCATACAGTTTAGTATTTTGTGTTTTATAACGATTTGCAGGTAAGTGTTTTGTATTCATAACTAATACGAAATTATCTAATCGCAAAAAATAAAAAAAACCTCATTACATTTACACCTTTACAGAGCAATAATATCATAACAGTGAAACATGAATATTTCAATTGAAAAAAAGAGATCGGATTGTTCTGTTCTCCCTAAAGGATGGCAAAGAGAAGAAGTATTGAGAAAAACTGGACTAACTGCTGGGAAAGTTGATGTTTATTACTATAGGTTAGTAAATGTATTTGCTTGTTTGATGTCACTTCATGATCAATAATTTTAATGTTAAGTTTTATATATATGAATATTTATTAGTAAGATGCCGCTTTGTCCTTTTTTTAATTTATTTGCCCTTATAAAAGGTCTCACATGACATGTATTTTTATGAAAAATTAAATTTGAAGAAATCTAGTAAATATTATCAAATCAAATGTAATATCTTCATTGTATACTATGATATGTTTCATTTTATGATATTTTGTAATGCTTAGTGATCTGCCATTCAGTAGTTAAATCTATCATGGTTTACATTGGTTGATAGGAATTTTGCGTTCTGGTTCATAGAAAATATTTTTTGGTCAAGATGTGACAAGATAGAGCAAAACTTTCTGGAATGTTTCTATTTTTGAGAAATGTTCCTGACCATGGAAAAATAAGAGTTTATTATTCCGTGTTCCTGACAATGGCACCCCACTGTGAAGCTATAGTCATAAATCATTATTGGTGACATCCAATAACGGTGCGCTGCTGAGCTTTAGATGTTCAATCAACTGTTCACTCGCATTGAACATCACTGAATATTAACATGTGATACTAACAACTCAACTCCCTCCGATGGATGACTATGAATTTTCTATAGCCCTACAGGTAAAAAGTTTCGCAGTAAACCCGAGCTAGTTCGTTATCTTGGTGATAGTATGGACCTGTCATGTTTCGACTTCCATCAAGGTCAAATAAACACAATGTTGCTGTGCAAGGCCAAGAAAGCACGCGCTCAGTTCGATTACAGGTTCCATATTAGTGTCAATAACTACTCTCACTTGTGTTGTGATCATTAGTGCAGTCTTTGCTTTGTGTCCTACAATGCGCTATTTACCAGAAGCTTGTTTAGTCAGTGTGCCCTAGAATTAGCTAGTTTTTTGTGTAATTTTTATAATCATTTTGTGAGTCTAATATATATTACAATATTTTCATGAATATCAGTCTGTAGTCACTTTTCAAGTGCTAGTGCCTTTGAAAATATTCCCGTGGTAGTACATACATTTCTTACAAATGCTTTTTGTATATTGCAATCACTAGGTATGTAAGTTAGGTATATAATTTATATTTGTTGTTCAACATCTTTTGATGAAATTTAAAACATTTTGTATGAATATTGTAATATGTACTAGATCACAACAATTTGTTTTATTTTATCTTAAATGTTGACCCAGCACCGCTTGTAGACCACCCCAGTTCTAGTACCTGTTTAACATACATTTAATGAGTTAGCTTAGGCTTGGTAGTGCCTGTATCACTTCACCATTCATTATATTTAGTAACACTGTCACAGCAGCTTTGCTAACTTCTAGTTATTATATTATATTCTTATTATCTTAATTGTTAGTATAACTTGGTCAAAAGCATAATGGGATAAGGTTTTATTAAACAAAAACATTTCTGATTCAAAACTTTGTATTCATAAATTATAGTAATTAGGTATTTTCCCACTTCCACTTCTTGGAGGAAGATTTTTACTGTGGTTTTACAGTTTTTGAATAAAATGCTTGTTAAGTTTATCTATCATTTAACATAAAATTAGCTTAAATGACCAAATTGTACCAAGCGGGCTATCAGTTGGTGTCTAATATGAAGATGTTTGTAAGCTGTTTGTGTTTGTGTGTCATTGTTTTGGTTTTGTTTTCATATCTATGGTATGTTTTATCACAATTAGGATTAGAGATAAGATTCTTTATATTATTTACTAAACAGTATGTCTTGCCATTCGAGACTCAAAATCTTTACTCCTGATTTAAGTTAGCTATTAGTTAAACTCATGTAGTATCTACATTATAGTTTATATCCTACAAATGTCGGTGTTTGTTTTTGTTCATTATTGATGTTGTATTACTAAAATTGTATTTATCTGAGATAAAAAAATATTCTTGTCAAAATGTATTAATCAAAATCAAAAATTAATCTTAAATACCTTAACTTATCACAAATCTGTGGTATATATATTTATCCAAATAATAAATTAAGTAAATATTTGGCACTTCATACTGCACTTGCACGTACCACTGTCTCGAGTAGCATGAGTATGTCTGTTATTATTTTTATTCTTCTTAGTTTTTGAGTACTTTGTAACAGTAAATTGAATTAGTGATTTCTAGTGAAAACACATTTTTGTGCATATAACTTCATTATTGTTTTGCATGTATACAGGGGCGTGCGTTCCGACGCGTCGCTAGTGCCGCCCATACGCCAAACTGCGTCAATATTCAAGCAGCCGGTGACTGTGTACAAGACACAGGAGAGCAAGGTGAAGACAGACCAGAAGCACGAACGCACTGGAGACAAGCAGGAGAAGCCGAAGCAGCTGTTTTGGGAAAAGAGACTCGAGGTATTGCTATTTTGTATTCAGTTCCTTATTCTAGCTGTGGCTTTACTCATATTCTGTAATTTTCTTTTTGGTCCATTGAGATAGAATGAATTAAATAAAATTTATTGATCAAATATAGATACAGTTTGTTTGGGTGTTATAAATATAATTCACTAGATTCTTTACATACTCCACCAAAATTAAATCAATTTTTAAAATTTCATTGACCAGTTTGTGAAATAATTTGCCTAATCAATCAATTCAATAATTATATAAACAATAATTTTCAGGGTCTCACAGCGTGCGATGCGAATGGCGTGATAGGAACGACTTCCCTCCCAAAGTACATCAAACCGCTGGGACCGTACACTTCCGACGCCACCACCATACAGTCGCTCGCAACAGCCCTACATGTATCATCTCAGCAAATTACTGGTTAGTTAGTTATATAAAATAATAGGACTGGGTGAACTTCACAGTGAATTATATACTAATAGGGATAACTGTAACAGAAGAAACAATCGGTATTTAAATAAATTATTAATCCCACTTACTAATACTAATTGGATCTAGTCCTCATCATATGGCAATAAAAATATTTAACCATATTCCAAATGAAATAAAAAATATTGAAAAACCACACATATTTACTAACCATCTCAAGGTTTTTATTTTGGACAAATGTCATTACAGTATCGTAGAGTTCTTTGAAGATCAAATCGATCGGTGATACCTTCGACTCCCCTTCATTTTTAACCGACTTCATTTTTAATCATTTCAATCAACAATTAACAAACAATGTTAAATATTTCAGTAAATGGCATCTAGCTGCCCCAATGTTTGCTGCGCCCTTGCAGGGCGTCACCTGTACTTACTTATTATCTATGTAACATCTAACATTACCACTTGTGACATTGCAATAAATGAATCTGAATCACGACTGTTTGAACGCGGCGTGTAGTGTTTAATTAATGTCGCATATTTTTTTGAATAATTGCTTTTTTTTTTAATTAAACATTTATAAAATTAACATTTTACCAGTACTTTATTTATATAGGATGATTAAATTGATTACTGTGTATGGTAAAATTTAATAAACACAATGATAACCTACGACAGTGTTCGAAACGCTCGTGAAATTCACCCGACTACTCCTTCCATGTTACCTAAACATACCCCACATTGGTCGAAAATTATATAATAGCCATTCTGACTCGACAACAAGAAGAAAGCGCCAATGCCGAAAATGCATCTTCAGATGAGAGAGATTATAAATGGACGTTGTTTTCAGGTCAAACCGGGTCAAAGCAGGCGATCATGGAGAACCCGGGTGTTTTTTTAAACCCTGAGCAGCCGCTGATCGCGGCGGTCACTATCACCAAAGAAGACGTCCGCAGGCAGGAGGAGCGGGTCAAACGCGCTCGCCTTCGTTTACAGGTACAATGTGTATGTTATGGGTTTATCCTTAACCCTCCTTAAACCCATGGTGAGGTTGGCGCATCTTTATCGTTTTCGACATAAGTTACAAAAATAGCGAAGTAGCAGAAAGATGAATTGGAATTCAACATAATGGTTCGGAAGGATTTTTTTTTCAATAACGTAATTGAAATTTCCAGGAGGCGCTAGCGGCCGCGTAGCAGTCGGCCGGCGACGGGGCCGAGCCGAGCCCCGTCGCCGAGCCCGCCCCCGCCGTCCTCCTCCCCCCTCCGCCGGCGCCCCTCCCCCTCACTCTCCCCGTCCGCCCCGTCTCTCCCCCTCCCCCTACCCCCGAACCGCCCGTCCTCCCCGACTCCTCCACTCAAGAGCCAGACTCCACGGAACTCTCGCCCGTGATGGCGCCAGACTCGACGGATAATGATAACGAATGTGAACCGGAATCTCTAGCCGATGATATCTAGGAATTTAAATGAATCTAAAAGATGCGATTGTTTGTTAGCCAAGGCTGAAAAACAATTCATTACACAAATATTACTCTTTTCTCGAAGAAGTAAAATTCTAATCTGATATCCAGTTTTGTTATATGGCAATTCTCGCTATTTTTTAGATTTAGACCATATAAGCTCGTCAGAATTAATATTGCTGGATAGGGTTCATTGGCATACCCGAGAACAAGTTAGAATTAATTCTCTATCGCGTTTTCACATAATGTTGATTGATACGATTGCGAGTGAGTAGAAGAAACATTGCTGCTTCTAGACTATCCAGCATAATCTATAAATGAATATGAGACTTTGCTTAGTTATGTAAACTTTGTGTGTGTTGTCGTTGTCGAACTTTCCGTTAAGTATAGGAAACCTAGCTTATGATTGTATCTGTCGCAATAAAACACTTTATACTGAACTTTGTATTTTATTTCGTTAGTTACAAAAGAAGAATTGTGTCAATATTTGTGCTTACTGCTTAGTAACTAATGAAAAATTTCACAACCATAAAAAATTTGGCTATGCATTTAAAACTTACAAATTGAAAGAGATAAAAGTGTTGCTGTTAAAACTGTGCAATTTAAAAAAATAGTTCAATTATTACCTGCCCAAAATAGTCTAAATAAAAATTTAAAAACCTATTTTTGTGTAATCAACAAAAAATCAAATATATGTAATGCTATTCTATTACAAAATGGACGGTAGCTAATGTGCCAACCAATTTTTAATATTACGTTGCAATGTGCATGTCCTGGAATCCAGGAGACTGGACGTGTCAGCTAGAAGATTACCTAAGCTGAGGCTACAGTCAACAGCATGTCACCTGGACCTCTTATGAGGTGATATTTGCAATGAAGTTGAGTCAGTTGATGTGCTGTCAACTATACATGTAGCATGAAATAAATTTATCTGGACTAGATTTTATTGTCGATCTATGGGAATAGACGACGTAGACAGGCTGACAAGGTGTATGGAGTCTAGTAACAATAAATTTTACATAGGTAGACTGGAGAAAAGATTCTATAAAAGTTACTTTAAAACACCTCGCACGTACTAGAAAGCTAACGTCAACTTTGTTCTACGAATTTTGACATGAAAACCGAAAACCACTGTCTTTTTTGTCTGCTGCTTGCTCGCTTTTTATTTGAAAAATATTGATAATTGATTTGTTTCCAACATGAGTTTGAAGATGCGAGTATGTACCTAGTCAAGAAAATAGAAATACTCGAACTGAATATATTCGACGCTAAACCGAATTATTTTAGCGAATACTACAAACAGTGGAAAAAATACCGAAAACTAAACGAATATTTGGCGCGTCTTTAGTATCGTTCGATCGATGTCCTGTGCTCCTCTAAGCCCTGAGTTCGATTCGACTCGATTCGTATTCATCTCGATCAATTTGTGGTTAATACGGAAACTTTGTATATAATTACAATTGAACCAATTATCTAACTCAGAACAAACATTGTGTTGTTGTTAGTTATCTAGACCTGCGAGATTGCTAGTATTTTACCAGTAACCCTGTATAAATATATACTTAACTAGATGTTGCCCGGGGCTTCGCTCCCGTAGGAATTTTAAGATAAAATTTAGCCTATAGCAATCTTGAACAATGTACCTTTCTAATGGTGAAATATATTTTTTATCGGTTCGGTTATTTCGGAGATTACCCACCTCAAACATACAAACTCACAAACGCTTACTTCTTTATAATAATAGTATAGATATATACTTTTAATAAAACATGTCAATTCCTCAAGCTTAATTATAGTTGAAGACATACTAAACGACCCCAACACATGTTTTCACATTTTCCGTGGTCACCCAGCGCAGTCCAAAAATTAAACGAAAAATTTTGTAGAATTGAAAGAACAGCAAAATGCAAAATCTTTACACCTAAAGTTATACCTATTAATTAGTATATAAAATATGTCAGTGCACTGGTGGAACATTTTGCAACTTCTCCACGAAATCCTACAAATAGGTACTATCTGGTTTCTCACACTCAAATCTAATCAAATACTGTTAGAGTACACAAAAGTACTTTCAACACATAAGTACTTTCTCACCACAGTCAAAATCTTAATTTCGTCCACCAGTGCATTGAGGACTAGAAACAATAACAGTTCTACTTTATAATTCTTAACATACTACTTAAAAAGGCAATATTAAATTTATTACTTTATTTATGCCATTAATAAAAATGGACTTCCTTTGAAGGCCCCACGCTTTATTGATATTTAAGCAGCAAAATTTGAACAAGATATCATTTAAAATGTATGTAAAATCTTATCTTCTCTTTAAAGCCATAATTTAAAATTATCATGATGATAATAATAATAGCTAAATTGTAATTATTGGTAAATCTTATCAAAAGACCAAAGACATTAATCTAGCTAGTAGGTAATTAATGCAAAATTTAAGAAACGCTATTGTACTTATCTGTACCTATCATACAATAAAATTAGATAAAATATATATATCTTATATTTTTCTTCTTGACTAGTGGAATGTTGTTATATTTAATCTATTAAATAAAGAACAAATGATATGCAAAGACCACATAACTATATTGAGGTAGTTCTGTGGTAAAAACCTTCCAAACCTAAACATATTTGATACGTAGGATGTGATATGTTAAAACTTAAGCTGATTAAAGTTTTATGTCCATGGGTAGAAATTTGAAAAACAAATAGTTCCAACTATGAAATATCCAAGAAAATAGTATTGCACTAATCGGGATTGGAAATCTGGCATTCGCCTCGTTATTATGAATGTTTTCCATTTACTATACATGTTGTCCACTCCTTCTAAGTTTGCAATAGATAAGTGATGGGAAGGTATTCTCTTCCCAGCACCAATTCGTCGGAAGTGTTCATTTATAGTATTTTGGTCAGCAGAAGGAGTAGGTCCCACATTCATTCTGCTAGAACATATCCAATACAGAACGGGACTAGCGGAAGCTAACAATCTAGTTGACACTTGAATATGCACAAAAACAATACAAAACACAGCTAAAAACATCACATGAACCACATATACAAACAACAAAGGATCATTGGCCCCAAAACCTTTAGAATATTGCTTTGGCCTATAAGGCATCTTGTTTGAATATCCAAATATGTTAGATTTTAATCCAAGTCTAAGGCATAATTTAAAATTGTTTTTTATGTAAGACATACAATGATATATTATTATAAATAATATAGGAAATGCCAATATGAAGTTAGGAATCTGTTTTAACTTGTAATATTTGAATAAGCCAACATCCCAGTAGTGGTCCTGTATGTAAGAGTAAGATAAAGGCAGAGTGTAGTTACACCAAGGGCTCTCTGTGGTGCCTGGGAGAACATACTCAGTATTTGACAGGAAATCAGGCAGGTTGTGGTCGTGGTGAACACAATATTTAAAATAATTATATGTTTGAACTAATAAAAATGGAATCAAAGCTATTATCACAGTCAAAAATAATGCAAGGCTAGATGTAAACAGTGGTAGAAGCAAGAATGGAATTATTATCTTGCGCTTTAAAGTTTTATATTTGTACACAATCTCAGGCAGTGTTCTCTCTATTACATTCTTGAAATTTGTATATAATATAAATCCTAGGTTAACAGATCCATTGGATCGAGCTATCATTGAGAAACCTGCGGGCAACCCACTTGTAATGTCTATATTGGCAAATCGCAATGTTTCATTTTCTGTACATTTGAACATTGTATAAAACGACATCCACGCAAACAGGGTCTCGGAATAAGGAGCTGTAAAGAAAATGCTGGCTGGATTAATACAGTACAATACAGTTGACTTATATGCTTTGCTTTCACTTCTAAGTATTCTTAAACTCAAATTGTGTAATACATCAGCGGATTTAATAAACATCAAGATATTTACAATAGTTGCTGATATTAGAAGTGCACTATGAAAATTAATAATCGATCCAAACAAACTGCATAGCCCATATGCAACATATCTTACAATCATAGGGAAAAGGGGGAAAAAGGCTAAACAATTTTCGTAAGTGTACCCGTATTGTGCGTTATGTATAAAGTACTGCGCATCCCATCTCTTCAAACCACCCAACAACTTGTCCACAATAGAGTCCACATAGGTTTTTCGTAGTGTTGGATCCTCAGGACTGATGAAAACATTGGCATTGTGGTCTGGTATCACAAAATTTGATACCGCTTGTAGAAATATTATGACTATTCTTGTACTAAAAGCAAACCACAGAATTTTTTGCCTCGGAGAATACATGACTGAAAAGAGAGCAATAATGTGAAAAACAAATCACATTTAAGAAAGGAATTCTATTAATTTTTGATTAATTAATTACCTGCAATTGTATGGGTTCTACACACAAATATTAATAAATAAATCTTTCCATTTTATTAAAATAATAAAAATTAAAAGTTCCTAAAAATCGATCATCGTTTTATTTTCCCGTTTAAACATTGATATTTTCACGACTCTTATTGCATTCTCAGCCAGTGATTATTTTTGAATTGTTTATGGTACCTATAGAGTAAATAGGACAAGTGCCACAGAGTACATTTTTTTAAAAAGCTTTTATTTATAAAACAAGTTTGTGTTCAGTGTTTGTTGAGCAAAGGCCACATATCCTTTTTTTTTCTCGTCTGCACACACAAGGAAAAAAATATATCTTCGCAAAAATAAATTTTGTTTACAACTTCCTTAAACATTATTGTTGTTTCGTAGACAGGAATATAAATGCTTTGAAATCAAAGTTCTGGAATAGAACGTGAAATTTTATTATTCCATCAACCTAAGAATAAACACGTATAAAAACTTATTGTGAAGACTTGATACCTAACATACCTACCTGGTATTAACGGGACCTAGCCATGGAATTAGTAGGTACTGATGTACATCCATGGACCTAGCACCTTTTCATTTAACATTGCTGTCTAGCTGCAAGGTTGTTGAAACGTCAACAATAATATTTAAATGTGTTCAAAGCGCAAAGTTTAGAAACCACTAGGTAACACTTGATACATAAATAAAACTACAATTTGTTTACTTTTATTTATTTATAATAATTGCATTCTGTCATAATATAATGTTACACCCAGTCCAGATTCATACGATTTCAGACATTTCTAGCAGTCTAGAATACATCACAGAGCACATGCAGTTCCTTTTTATTAGTGTTGTAATAATACAATATCATCATAGAAATTGAGAGTTCATTTGAACAGAATGAAATAGTTACAATTTAAACAGTTTTTGTTTACATTTTTGTACATTTGAAAACAATTTCTCTGTAATAAAAAAAAATCTTTCAAGAGATGTTTAGCAAAAGGGACCTTTTATTTTTATAATCCTTCGCAATTGCATGTTTCATAACATGATGTTAAGGTTGTGTAATGTATTCCCCTACACAGCTGAGCAACACCTAATCCTTCTTATTTTACAACGTATAATTTGCGAATTATCTATAAAACCATCGCAATAGACTACAAATAAAAGTTTAAAAATCAAATAGTTTTATACCACCACAGCTTATGAAATAAAAAAAAACATGTGATCTTTCTTACAAAATAATGGCTAAACAAACATTATTTCTGTTGACTAAACAAGCAGATTAGTATAATGACTGTACTATGAATACAAAAATATTTATAAACCATCCTAAGACCGTTATCCGCAATGCCAAATAAATTCAATCGTTTCTCGACGCACGAAATTCACAACGTACCAATGTGTTCTGATATTACAAGTATAATAAATTAATTATACTATACATTTTGAGAAATAATATTGGCTCAACCCCTGTCGTAACACATTAACTAATGTGAAGTGAATCTATTTACATAACCTATGCAGACGTTTACGTAACTAAGACCAACGTAAAAGTCTACGATGATGGTAGTGGGAACAAATTAAATTATACCATAAATTAATATAACCATATATTTTTACAGCAGTAAATAAAACAAGCGACTACCGCGCTTCGTTTAAATAATCATGTAAGTATACTATTGATTACTAATAAACAATTTTGTATAACACCTAAAACGAGAAGGAATGAAATTTAATAGTACATGTAGGACTACGTTCCTACCACAAACAAAAATGATGGTAAAAATAAGGATCATAGTTATTAAACCGACGTATTTTATATTATGGCTACTTACTCACACTGTGATTGTACACACAAATATTGCATATAACTATACACGTATCAATATATGTAGACAATACGAAAAAATTGCCTCCAGTATTCAAGGACGTGGAGCAAAATACGTGCAATACATACTCAGTGAATGTGAATGTTATAAAGTGTCATCTGTCTGGATACACTAACTAGTTTATTTTATCCTACAGACTGTTTTAGAAGTATAGAGAAACAAAATATAATTTAAACACAATATGTGACGCATATCTCGCATTATATGTACGTAGTTACATTCATAATTTAGCAGTTAGAATGGAAATAAAACATTAGAACTACTACGTCACACAACTGCATATTTGCATAAATATTTGAGGCTAGCTCAAAAACAGACAAGGAAAAGCTTATTAAGCAAGTCTAATTACTTGGATGTATATTTCAATATTCAAGAACAGTGGCACATAACTCTATTGAAAAAGAGGGAAAAATGTCGGTGCTTTCGCTGCCAGGAGACAATTTAAATTGGAATATTCTTGCAAACGAAAACGAAAGTAAAACTAGAAAGGGAATGTTAAATGAAATGGCATGGGACAGGGCCACATGGAAGGAGTTAACATACAGTGCCGACCCCACATGAGTGGGAAAAAGTTGTCAGTGAAAGGTCAATAGGAATGTCAAAACAGCTATATTATAACTGACCAAGTTCACATAGGAATAGTATGACAAAATACAGTTGTGAGCGTAGTAATAGTTAAACTCGAGTGTAGTAGTAGCCAGGTTTGTCGCAGAGGGGCCTTAGTGTTAGCTCATAGACAACTGTCCGAGGGCCAGTAGCCTCTCCACCGCCGCGTTCACGTCACCGAAGGTTGCGATTAGAGCTGGAACGAACAAATATAATATTTATAATAATAAACTTGATCAAAATGAATTATTTTAGCTCTCATTAAAGTACCTGTATTAGGAATGACTGACTCAAAAGTAGTGATGTCACTGTCATATAAGTTTTAAAATCAGGAAAAATGTATTTGATTTCCTATGTTAGTGCTGGCACAACTCGCTTCTGATTTGTTGTAAAATAAGCCTAATGGAAAGTTTTAGAAGATAGTATTATGGTGGTAAATAAATAAGCTATGTTTGTTGGTTGAATTCGTCTGGTATTCCAACATGGCTGATACACTGCTGTATTTAGTTTTACTACACTAACACTACCTATATGTATAATACTTGTACTAACCTTGCAGGTTGGCCTCCCTGTTGAGGAAGCCCATAGCGGCCAGCTGTTCCAGCTGCTGGGAGTAGCGCTGCTCGGGCGGCTGCGTGGAGTTGGTCTGGTTGTTCGACATGGCTGACACCATTCGTTGCATGAACTGCGAAAGAATATTTGAAATCAAAACGATGTAATTACACGTAAAATTCCAGCAGCTTTGCAGGTCTAGAAAGCTGTCATCCTCCACCAAAACTAAATACCTCGGATAAAAGTGATTATTCAAGCGTAAACCCATCTGTCTATATATTTCTGATATTCGTACGTCTAAGCATGACTGACATAGTTGACAGACCATTTGCTCATATGGGTATCGGCAGGCCGACAACCGTGCGAAAAGGAGACAAAAAAGTAGGAAAGCGGACCCTGGGCTGTGATGCTCAATGTTTTTATTGTCTATGGTACGTGTAGGCGCGCTCAGCGAAAGTAGTTTACGCTCAATTAATCCACAAAACACCCCGTTTTATGCCTAAAATATATAAGTTATGCCCAAAATTATGTAAGATGTTTTTTCAAATATGTTTACTTAACGTTTTACATAAGCGTATCTATTGATACAATGAAATTTCACCACCAACTTACTTTAACGATAAAATAATTTAATACATCAACAAATCATACTTTATGCTACAAATGAAAGTTAATAAAAAACAATCAACTGGTGGTTAGGTTACTAAGTACCAACCTCGGAGTCAAAGGCAACGTCCGAGAGTTCAGGGCGAGTTCGTGAGTTATTTTGCAGGATTTGTATGGAATGGGGAGAGGAGGTCGGGGCGTTGACGTCACATTCATTATTAGTGGCTTGCGCGCGACGATGCTCCCAATTCTGCATAATTTCACCTACCTTTGTAAGAAGTTCGGGACTGGGGCTTGGTTGGTGCTAAGGGAAAGATGCGAAATGTTGGACAAGTTTGTATTAGGATTTCGTGAACTTTTTTATTTTTTCCTTTGATGTTTTATATATCGCCAGTGTAAAAGTTTCGCTACATGAATTCTTTAGAAATAAAATAGGTGGAGAAACTGGAAACCCTAATAAACGCGTAACGGACGACTATCATTATATTATTTATCTTGGTCACTTTCACTGAAGACTTCCCTACTCAAACTTTCTCTGACAGAATCTATCCACCACCACCTTGGTTTTCCTCTATACCACGTTTAGTTTCCATTTGAGATGTAATGTGTATGGTATACCTGTGTGAATAGCTCGGAGTTGTTCTGCTGACGGGCCTGGGCGGTGTTGGCGGAGACGGGGACCGCGGGCGGGGCGGCGGGCGCGGGCGGGGAGGCGGAGGCGGCGCCCGCGCCCAGCCCCAGGTTGGAGACCAGCGAAGGCGCCGCCGCGCGCAGCTGCTCCATGCCCTGCTGGATCTGCAGCAGCGCGTTCAATGCCTGCAACCGTACATATTGTCAAATATGTGTAACAAGTCTCCACTATTACGCTCCATATTATCACTCTGATTTTTCTTCTGTTCTTCGGGCTCCGTTTTTTTTTCCTTTTGAGGTACGAATTATATTTGTATATACTGAATTTATTACAATGAACAGTAGTTATTAAACGGTCTGACCGTTTAATTAACCTGACACATAGGTAATACGTTGTATGGGTATTTGTTCCATTGAAAATAAGTCACTGCACCTATCATTGTAAGACTTGATATAAAGCACACAATTTCATCAATAAAATACAGACCTGCGGGTTGGACATCATCTGTTGCATCTCTGGGTTCTGGAGTTGCGCGAGCATCTGAGGCATCATCGTGCGAATCTGTTCTTGTAGCTGCGGGTTGTTCGCGAACATCGGATTCTGTCAACAAAGACAATTTTATTTGTTAAAAAAATCACATTTTCCTAAACAGTCTGTTATTTTTAGATGAGCAATAGTGCAAACATGTATAAAGTAAATTAGCTGAAAAATAATGCATTTTATTGATTTCTCTTGATTTAAGTATGAGATTTTTATCTAGTAATAAAAAATGTATGCCATAATTAACTGAATTAACTCTACATTTTTCCAGTTATCAGGACTTTATATAGCACAGCTTTTATCCCATAAATCGGTCGTGGTTTTAATATTGAAAATATTGAATATCAAATTCATATCCCAAAGTTTATATTCTAGCGAATAAAGTTGTTTTAGAGAATACATTTTTATAAACTGTGTACTCTGCCTGTTCACGCCGAACTGAGTATAAATTGAGAAAATAGTCGGCGTTAAACCATAGTACACGCGTACCTGGTTGATGAGCTGAGAGGCCATCTCGGGGTCGGCGGCGAGCGCCTGCAGCATGTCGTTGGTGTAGGGCGCGGACAGCATGGACTGCACGAGGCGCGGGTTCTCCGACATCTGCTGCAGCAGCGACTGCATGCCCGGCGTGTTGATGAGCCCCGGGGCGGCCGTGCCCGCGCCGGCCCCGGGCCCGCCGCCGCGCTGCCACGGGTTGGGCAGCGGCTGCCGGTTCTCCGACCCTTGCTGCGGGTTGGTGCCGTCTGGAAGAACAGGTCGACAGTTTTATTTGTAAGTAGCTTTTTCCCTTTTGATATAAATAATTAATGTTACTCGACCACGAAAAAATATATTTTCTATAATATTCATAAATATATTTATGCTAAGTAACTGGTGAACCGCTATGGTTCGCCAGTTAGCAGAATGCCGCTCTCGCGTTTCTGAGGGCAAAATCTACTTTCGTGTCACTGAGACAGAGGAGTAAACGTACATTTTGCCAAGGACTTGAAGAAAACAGATGTTTAATGAACTAGAATGGTCAAGATTGATTGACAAACACCAAGTGTGGCATGAGCAGCATTCGAAGCTGGGACCTTTTGATCCACAGGTATTGACCATTACACTACCACCGCTTCCCACATGGATTAATTACTAATGTAAAAATCAAAACCGTTTGGAAGTTGTTTCTTACGTAACAAATATCTATTCACACTTTTGCATTCATATTTGAAAGCAAGTTTTCCAAATAAATGCAAAATAAGTTTTTTACTACTTTTTGAGTTGACAATATCTGTGTCGTAGATATAAAAAAGAAACCACACAAATTTTTACATTTGAATAACAAATCACCATACTTTCTACACGTCAGATTTTTGATGACGCATCTCACGACATCAATATTTCATCATAATATAAAATTTTACAACAATTTCGAGCCCACCTTTTAAGTTCTCAAAAAGTAAACTGTATACTTCATTGCTGACAGTGGTTGTTGCAGCCACTGAATCGATTTATTTCTTTTTCTCTTTGTTATCTATTTATTACTTTATTATTATATCTATCGTTATTTTTCCATCCTACATAGTTAGTGCGCTGTTTACTTACACAATTTATTCAGACGGGTTTGTAGTTATAGTTTACTTCCAATTAAATATCACTATAATATTGTATCACTGTAATATTGTATGGCGTCCCTTTATGTATATATTTTCCTTAATTTAGAGGTATTTTGGTTTTTTATTTTCGTTTTTTACACTTTCGGGTCACGTCTGAAAATCTGTCTACCACTCACTATAAGGATAAGACGCACTGATTGACACTGGTGTACTGAGATGGACCTTTTTGTATTACTGCAACACAAACACTTCCTATCTTAAGCTTGTGTTAATGTTTATAGTTGTTGTTGTGTGTATGTATTGCTTTTTTACAAAAGTTTTATCTATCTACATTACACATCGAGGGAAGAAAGAAACAGATTGCAATGAGGGTGTATGTTAAGACACAGTATAATAAAATGTACTACCTACGTCAAGAGTATGAGTAAGAGGTATGAGTATAAAATAGTACTTCCTTCCAAGGGATACATATTGCTTTCTACGACACTTGTTTGATTGTGTCGATTGACGGGTTAAAACAATAAATAAAAATAATACTAAATAACATGAGGTTATTTTAAGTCCTTTAGAAGTTGTTATCCATCTATTTATTTACAAAATGATGTACGCACCAGAGTTGTCGACGAGTCCCGAGAAGGGATTTCCGGCCATGCTGCTGGCCACGTTCAACATGGGCTCTTGAATGTCTCGATACATCCTTTGTAAAGCGTTGTAGCCTCCTGCAGTATAATACAAAATAAATTCGTTATTCAGACATGGTCCATGTCGTTAGTAACAATGAGACCTTAATCTATGGTTAATTTATGAAATCAATACATATAATAAAATTGAAGAAAGGCCAAATTTGTACATTGGATATATTTTTTAAAATTCTTCATGGAATATGCTTAGTTACGAATAAATGATGACGAAAATATAGTTTTGGAAATTTTTGTCTGTCTGTCTGTGTGTCTGAAGCGCATCACTCAAAATCTACAGGACCGATTTGCTTGAAATTTGGTATTTAGGTACCTTATATACGGGATTAACATCTTAGATATATATCAGTATAAAACTCTTCCGTTACTGAGTGAGTGACTGATTGACTGACTGACAGACAACATACACCCAAAACTGCTGGTAGGAGCACTAAGAGAGGATTTTTGGAAATTCTACTCCGAAGGGGGTGAAAGGGGTGAAAAACTGTAAATATGAAAGTTCTACACCATTGAAGTAGTGACTTGAAAATTTGAATTTTGGTTGTTTACAATGAAGTAATGAATTGACGTGTTTCAAATTTTCCTGAAAATTAACCCTCAACCCCTTCATAAGGGGGGTGAAAGATTGTATGGGACTTAATACAATTTTCAAGATAAAAAGCTGAAAATTGGCACACTTTTTGTAGTAAATAACAGTAATAGTAAATAAAAAAAAATGTTTAATTTACGTTTGTGAAACAGGACGGGACACATTGTAAAAAACATGATGGCACAATACGTAGGAAACGCGGGATTAGACAAGTTTGCGGGACGAGACACGCAGCGGAAAACAGAAAATTGAACTAAAGATGAGAAAAAATGCGAATTTGAATAATATATGTTTATCAGTCTTACATAGTACGCGGTAAAAAAATTACTGAGATTTTGCTATGTAATTCACGCGGGCGAAGCCGCGCGCAAAAGCTAGTCCATTATAAAATTAATTAAAAGCTAGTTGTGGGCTAATAAATAGTAGTAAGTAGTAACCCTATGCTATTTTAGGTTATATTTTAAGCTTTCGTGGAATTTATGTGATTGAGTAAGAAACATCCACACTCAATCACATACATCCAAGATTTCGCATTTATGTTAGTAAGTAAAAAAAAAAGGATTAACAATTCTAGACAAATCATATGCAGTAATGTAATCATTCAACTTAATTCACAATTTAAACAATTCAACCTAATGCAGTTTATGAAATTCGTACCCAAATACCTGTGATTTGTTGTCTAATCGTGAAAGCAGTACATAAATCAATCAAAAAAATATACAGGTTTAAATATGTAAATAAACAGTTGTCTTGCATAAAAAATGTTGATAGTACCCGACATCCTCAGACGTATTCTCGGAGGAAAGTACGTATGGGACACTATTTTCTTCCGAAAACACGTAAAGGCTGTGGGAGTTCGACCAGGTGCATAGTGATACTATATAAACTGTAAGCGCTGTGGTGGTGACCTGTGAATAAGCATCGCGATTCGATTCAGTGAGTCCAAGTACAGTCCGTTTTTTCACATGTAAACAATCTTCACAATTGTTTAAAATAAATTAAATATTAGTTCAAACCTATACATTAAAAAATAAAATATTCATTAATCAGTAAAATAATTTTCTAAAAAGTCAATTTGCTGTTAAATCATAACAAGGTATGGTAAGATTGTTTACATAATAGGACTTGTAAGAAAAATCGAACTGCAGCAAAGTGGGTGTATAACGTATCTCACCAGGTATGCTCTCGAGATTGGAGAGCGCGCGGTCGTGGGAGCGCATGAGCTCCTGCAGCATTGCAGGGTTGCGCGCCAGCTCCATGGTCTGCCGCAGCAGCTCCGGGTTGTTGAGCATATGACTGATCTCAGGGTTTCTCTGAAAAAAAAAAACATATTTAGGGCCTGTTTCACCAAATGCTGATAAAGTAAAAACAAACATTTGTCAACTATTACAGCTATAAGTATGTTTACATACATGTGGTTTCGTCCTAGAATGGCTCTGCTTCATTACCATTGTATGAGGATATCATATTTAAATAAAATTAATAGTCCATTCTTCCTGTTCGTCTGACATTACACACTACACTAGTAGATTCTAGGAACTATTAATATCGCCATAACATTTTCGTTCATGAATTAATGAGCACTAAAATTCAATTAGGTGATCCTAAATACCCACTCACATACTTAATATAAAATACTAACAGACATGAGGTCTTGCATTTGAGGATTGGATGTGATGAGAGTCCGCATATTCTCTGGATCATTCATCATCTGCTGCACCAGTGGGTTGTCCAGCACTTGTCTCAGCATGTCTGGGTTGGACAACAGCTCTTGCTGCATTCGAGCCTGAAACAAATAGATGTTTTAAGTTTGGATTAAATAAAAAACTAAAACATTTTTAACATCAATGATTCCACATTTGGATGAAAAAGAACAATTTCAACAGGAAGAACATGTCAATGTAAAGTTTTTATGACTTACTTGCAAATCCATGAATGTGCTTTGTCCAAGACCTAGGCTCTCAAGACCAGCTAGCCCACCCAGAGAGTTGAGACCAAATGGTGTAGCACCAATGTCCGCTGTGAATAATATACATTTGTTGATTGAAATGTGTGGAAGTAAACGATAAATAATTGAATCCCATAATTTAATAAGTGATGTATATCATTCTGAATTTAATAAAGAATTTTGGATTTGAATTTCTGGTAAACAAGATAGATAATATATATTTTGTTGCATGAGAATATAACTTCATACTCAATGTACTTTTAGTTATACCTCAATATTCTGTGTACTGCAATAGTTTCCATTAGGACGTTAGTATTAATGATTATCATACACAGGTTCACTAAGGCCTATAAAGTACATGCAATAACTTGTTTCACAAAATTGAATTCACCAATTCACAATGGAAATAGCAAACATCTAGTTGTGCAAATGTGTAATTTCACCAAAAATGTATTTGATAAAAACTGAACTAGCAAAGTATTTTATTGTTCAATTTCGTTTAACAAAAATGGCTTCATTGTTTACTCAGCAAACATTGTGTAATTTCACCAAAAATGTATTTGATAAAAACTGAACTAGCAAAGTATTTTATTGTTGAATTTCGTTTAACAAAAATGGCTTCATTGTTTAGTCAGCAAACATTAATATAATTTGCAAAAAGAAATAATTGCTTAGTAAACAATATATACTTTTTCACAAACTGGGTGTAATGGTCCCTGTATAGGAGGTCCGATCATGCATTTGGTGATAGCTTTAAGATAATAATGTGTATTTAACTAAATCCTTTATCAATAATAAATAACATTGCAATAATTGCACATAGAAGATCTACAATTGTAAAGACCTGTTCTCATTCTGATTAGTAAGTGCAATTGTTAAGTGTAAATACTTGGACTTGAAATAATAATTGCCTGCAAGGCAATTCTTCTTTAATTATTTTTATGTAATTATTCAAGTCACAGCTGTGCTTAACACTAATCAAAGTGCGAATTGGGCTTAACATAGTAACAATATTAGTTTAATTCACAAATAAAGGATTACAACATAATGTACAGTTTACTGTGTAAACTTGGATGATACATTAATCAATATAATTGTAATGAACTAAGTGCTATTAACATTGTGAGGTATTAATTTTCCATTAACATTAAGTTGATCAGTCATATTCAAACAAGTAGAATAGAAAATGAAATTACAAATATAGATAAGATTACATACCTGCCTTGTTAGTATAAATTTTTTAAGTTGTCATCTGTGGAAATTGTAAAGGAGTTACCTGGAGGGCGTCGGGCCGCACCCTCTGGTTCCGGTCGGGGCGGAGTCTTGATCACCAGATGAACAGTCAAACCGTCTTTGATGTTATGCTGTTTTAGAGTATCAGCATCATTCATGATCTTCCCGGCGAAGATTAGACATAACTGTTCCGGCTCGGCACTGAACTTTGGCGACAACACTTCTTTTAACTAAAAGCCACGAAGAAACAATGAATATTTACAATACCGAAACACCAAACGAATTTCATCACTGATTGCGTATGCAATATCTATGTTATTACGCCATGGGCAATGATTCTCGAAATGCCGTAGGTACTTACTTTTTTAATGTCGGCATCCTCTTCAATATCCACTTGTTGTTTCTCTTTTGGAGTTTTTACTGTGATTGTAATTTTCTTAGGTTCTTCCTGGCCCTCTGCCATTTTGGCAAATCTAGAATGACTCTGTACTTTGGCGGAAAAGCAAAATTTTTGTACAAGCACTACAGAATTTGACGGACGAGACTTGCGCTGACGGCTTGACGGCTATAAAAAGCATTGCCAACCAAACAAATTAAAAAATATATTAAAAAATTACCTATTTAACTATGGTCTATCATTTATGGAACGAGTTTACGGAGCCCTTCCACTTGTCAAATATTAGTTCATTATTATTGTTACTTATTTCTTTCATCTAACATAAATATAAGAGAGCAGAGTAATAATATGTACAGAATACTTATTCCACTTATTCAGAGTAAGTGGAATAAGGTACATAACATACATAGGTCCCTGCTTCTAAGCGCTCTTAGAAGCAGGAACCTATGTATGTATGCATACGTGATGTACAAGCTAATATTTACAACGTAGGTATTAAATATACTGCCATGTTATCACGACGGAACTAAATTCTAATCTATTCTACATGCCATGATTCCATACGCATCCATTTTTTTATTACAATACAATTAAAATAAATGGCAAAATATCTATTTTTGTCTTGTAAATAGGTACATAATTTTCATTTAGGGGAAAGTATAACCTGTCTAATCTTTACGGAAAATCTTACCTCAGTCAGAGTAATACAAAAGTGTTGTACAATTAGGTACATATTAATTTCATAATCGAGGAATCTAATATATTTCTCGATTGAATATTGTGATTCTTTCTACTTGCATCACTATTGAGAAGTCACGTTCAACTTCCGGTTCTCTATTGCAAGCGGAAGTTGACTAGTAACCGGGATAATTTGACTGAAAGACAGGCTGACTGACATGAAATAAAAACAAAAAACAGTTTTCAATAATGTCTCTCGCAAATTTTTTATGAAATTACTGCATCGCAAGGTTCCCAATGTTAGATTAATTACAGAGCAGTGATATGCAAATTGGCAAATTGTATATTTTCAGTGCATTTTTGGTTTGTTTCAGGTTTTGGGTTTCTGTTGGATAGTGACTATTTTTGACCATTGAACGTGTTTATAATTAGTTAATATCGGTATTATTACCGGAGATGTCTAGCACTAATAATTAGCTTATTTTGATGACTTGCCTCTACAGCAAATGGAGGTATGTAATGTATTACCTACTTATAAACTTTTCTAATACCAAAATGGAAGTAGATTATTATTATGTATAAGTAGATCAATACCCTTTTGCAGGTGGACACTTTCTTGCGTGGCGAAGATCAGCAATCATTCCATGGTCCTCTAACACATACACATCAAATTAAAAGAAAAAATGAAAATCAAGAAAAAATCACAGGTATTTTCTTTCTTAAAATATAGTCGTCGTGATCTCGTAAGAATCCACAAATTAACTGTACCAATTAATTTAAAAAATATATTTCTTTTTATTCCATTGCATTGACCGAAAGGAATGAAATAAAGTGTAGAGGTAAGGTTTTATAGATCGATCATTTTGGCAATTAGCCCGTTTCTAGCAGGGTTGACATGTATACATTGCAGATGAAAAATCAGCAGACCCAATCGCAAAGGCAGAAAAAGATCAAGCCGAGAATATAGCGACATTGCTGATGAGGAATTACGACTTGAAGCTGTCTGGCGAGGACGACACGTCGCAACCGACGTCGCGCGCGGCGCCCGTCATACCGATGGAGCCCACACGCAAGAAAAAGAAGAGAAAGAGGTTGAACTCATTCTATATAGGTTTTTATTTATATATAGTTGATCATGCCGAGGATGGACTAATACACCGCAACCCATTTTTAATTAAGCGCATATTTTTGCCGTAACCTGTATAAACTTTGAAAAAGTGGGTGGTGCGTTTTTTGCTCTGTCTTTTAAAAGTATTTATTTCGAAAGTTTTATTAGTTCCCCGCATAACTCCATTTGAAAAATTCTTTCCATGTTGAACAGAAGTAATATCTATATTACTCACGTAAATATTTCAACACAATTGCTTTAGTTGGTTTAAAGTTTTCAGTCGCAATGTGTTATGTATGTGTTTTAGGGCCTCCGCTAATAGACAAGGGGCCCATGGAGCGGGTGCCCGCTCTACACAAAACTAATATAGGAAAGTGTTAATTGGCGATGGTGTTACGGCGCGGGGACACGAGTATTTACGAAATGTTATTATTATTGCGAAGTTACAGTAATTATAGGAACATAATAATCCATGAATCAAAGCGAATACAGACCGCGGGCTCCCGCTGTTGAGCACCCGCATCATCTATTAGCGGAGGACCTTAATGTATTTATTTACACTCCAGAAGGATGGTCGGGATGAAACATACACTTTATAATGCCAACTGCGCCCCGTGGCCCCGCCCCCCCGGGAATCAGCTTCCCTTTGAAATAAAGAAAGTATTTTATATTACTTGTTTTCTATACCTAGAACTTCATCAAAATCCTATTGGGTGATCAGAGGCGCGATTGAGAAACGTTAGTTACTCAATCATTTATGTATAACAGTTGCGCTCAGTTGCCGTGTTCCGCTGGGAATTTCAGGATAAAAAGACGACCGCCGATATCAACTTCACTTCATATGAAAGCTCCAAGCCAAAGATAAAAGTTCGATCACAATTGCGTAATAAGATGGTCTAATAAATAATATTTAGCATATTTTCAAAAGAAGTTGATGGAAAAACTTCATTGTACATTTTACGAATGTATAAAACTACTTTATCTAAATATGCTTAGTGTTTGAAGTACTGTACGTTAGATCATCCGTAAAAAATAATTGGCTATGTAGTAGGGATCCGTAGTTGAAAAGAGGTTTTATATCGATAGATCGCAAATATCGATATGCTTGACAAACTGCCGCTACGAGTCCATCCGGAAGGTGGCGAGCGCGTTCGGCATGCGCGAAGTGTCTGAGGAGGACGCGTGGAACTTCTATTGGACCGACATGAGCGTATCCGTCGAACGCGCTAAAGAAATGAAGAGGTTCCAGCGGATTAATCACTTTCCCGGCATGTTGGAGATCTGCAGGTGACCGTACAAGCAACCTTTTTTGAATTAGAAAAACAATTTGCCTCTCATATCTGATCGCATTCTCAATACAATTTGCATTGGAATAGGATTTATGAATATACCATATTACCTACGCGGGTTTCCGTTGGACTTTTTAGGAATAAACTGGTATAGTAGGCATATAGTAGGTATGAACATACTACTCAATATTAATAATAGTCTAATAGTTTGTACTACACTTGAATAAGTACCTAGTAAGTATAAAGTATTAATTACCGTTGTTCTTCAACAAAATTAAGTATGCCGCTGGGTGCCTAAAACTTCTATTTTTAAGTACCTACATTTGCAACGCGATGCAAAGTTTTTGCCACTTGCAGTGGAATGAAGCAAAGGACGAACTCATTATAAGTTATACTGCATTGCGTGACTGCTGCAAGTGCAGGTGCAGGCAATATCGCGCTCATTAAACCCTATTATTTGACTCCGTGGTTTATGAATCACGAAAGCATGTTTCTGGAATATTAATTATGAAGCGATTAATACGTTTTATTTATACAACAAAGGGTTGAACATTAATATTATGTATGTCTGTACTCTAATTTATCTAATCTAGACTAAGTACTTAATCCAATTCTTGTGATTCACAAAATTCCATTCTGATTTGAGAAACCAATACATGTGAATGTGTAAGTACCTATTTAGTACTTTTAAAAATATTGAAGTGTTTTTACAGGAAAGATTTACTAGCTCGTAATTTAAATAGAATGCAAAAGATCTACCCAAAGGAATACAACTTCTTTCCGAAAACGTGGTGTCTTCCAGCAGAGTAAGTTACTGACGTCATAAAATAGTTTTATTTTAAGAGTGCAAAGCTGCAAATGCACCGAAAAAGAATTGCTTAATATAAATTGTATGTAATTTTTTTAGCTTCGGGGAAGCTTTAAACTATAGTAAGTCACGGAAAAACAAAACTTTTATAATCAAGCCAGAATGCGGGAGCCAAGGACGCGGCATCTACCTCACAAAGTCACTCAAAGATATTAAACCCACGGACAAACTCATTTGCCAGGTGATTGTGTATTTGTCAAATGATCATAGTCATATAATATACATCAAACAGAATGTGCATAATCTCGTAACTTATCATCAGCTTTCCATGAAACATGGAAATCTACCTATAAAGTGCACTTCATTATATTTACACCACCAACGAATTATATCCAGAGTTGATTAAATCATCGATCCACTACTAACTGCTATCACTATATATACAATTGTTTATTTGCAGGTGTACTTATCCAAGCCTTATTTAGTAGACGGTTACAAATTCGACATCAGAGTCTACACACTCATCACATCGTGTGATCCCCTTAGAATTTTTGTCTACAACGAAGGTCTAGTTAGGCATGTATTTTCTTCTATCACTTTGGCAAAGTTTGCATACTAGTTCTATTGTTAATTGTGGTAAACTCTTTTAGATTTGCGACCAGTCGCTACGCAGATCCCAACGTGAACAATACGACCAATGTATTCATGCACTTGACCAACTACGCGCTCAACAAACACAGTCGCACCTATGTCTACGACTCCGAGGCAGGAAGTAAACGGTAAGTTCACTTTTCGTGGTCATTAAAAATTGGGGTAAACGTAGGCAAGTAATTATAGAAAGTTTCAGTATGATTATGAGAAATCTAGTGGTAGTATTCCAAAATGCATAGATTTCCTTACTCGACGGCGCAACAACTAAAAATAAATCGCTTCGCAGAAAATTACGCCTCTGTTACCTATACCTATGTGGACATTTATATTTTGTCTTCGTATGCATATGGCCGAAATACGTAACCTGCGTACACAAAGTATCGCTTTAGGGATGCTGAATGCTAAAATTACCTATGTACTAATGTCCAACTTTCCGCGCGTCAGCAAGATATCGACGCTGAACAAGATCCTGCTGTCGCAAGGCGTGGACCTGGACCGGCTGTGGCACGCTATCGACCAGGTCATCGTTAAGACCATCATCTCCGCGTGGCCCATCCTCAAGCACAGCTACCACGCGTGCTTCCCCTCGCATGACATGGTCTCTATGATAAAATTATCTTATTTCCTTTGCTTAATTAATCATCGCTTACTCATAATTTCATTCACAAGTGTATATTACTAGACATAGGGCTCTCAGCGAGCTTATGGGTTATGTCAGTGAAATTCGCATTTCTGGGGATGACCACATTCCTGATTCGTTCACGCAGTGATACTAAGTGTAGCCTACATCAAGACCATTGTCTACGTGTTACATATCCCCAAGTACCTGCAGTTTTGCATGACATTGTTGTCTGTATATTTGATCCATCCAACATTTTCTTCGCATAGAGTTTGAGTTAATGTTCTATACTTGCCGTTTCAGGTACATGCATGTTTTGAAATTCTCGGATTTGATATACTTTTGGATCATAAGCTGCATCCATTTATATTAGAGGTAAGGCATGTAACATCAAAATGCCACAAAAAATATAACCTTTCCCAAGATTTTCAACGAAGTCTGTACAGTAGAATCTTGTCCTTATTGTGAAGTTCGTACTTTTTGAAGGTACCAGCTATGTAGATAACAAGATTACGTTAATTTCTTTCTGCAAATTAACATAAAATTAGAAGATAGTCTATCGCTCATCTAAGTATTTTTCCGGTTCCTTCCCAACCGTTGAGCGTTGGAGCCCGGGCCCGGATTCCGCTTTTCGACGCACGAATTTTATACTTTACCATATGAAGCCATTTCTTGGGATATGATCAGATCAGAATATAGTCTTTGTAATTCTCTCTCATTTGACAGTATTCCCGGTTGTAGGTAAATCACTCGCCTAGTTTCCACACGGACACGCAGCTGGACCGCGAAGTGAAGGAAGGTTTGCTCACGGATACGTTCACGATGCTGAACATCTGGCAGTGCGACAAGAAGCGCGTGCTGGACGAGGACCGAAAGCGGATACGGGACCGGCTGCTGCAGACCAACAAGTGAGATTCATGATTAAACTGATTTTAATCACGGATTGATTGGAAATACAAAATCAAAGTAGTATGTCAAGCAAATAAATCCAATATTGACATAGAAAATTCAAATGCAAAGGGAGAAATGTTTTCAGATTTTCTGAGTTTACTCCGAATGAAGAAAAAGAGCCAGAAAAAAGTCCTTGGCAGATGCAAATACAGTGGGAGGAGACTCATCTCGGCAACTTCAGGTGACGTTTTTATTTTTTACTAATTTACAAAGCATGTCAGTTTGACGGAATTCTATATAATAAAAATGTTATTCTTGGATTAGAATGGATAGAATTTTTATTATTTATTTAACAAAACACTATTTAAAGATTACATAATCTGGCAAACTGTGAAAATCTCTTCAGATAATGAAAACTAAGATGGACAAAGCATTCGAGAATAAGAATTATATTTTTATTAATAAGGTAGTGGGAGATAAACTTTTACACCTTATTTGTTAAATGCTGCAAGTATTCTGGGCACAATACATAGAACGTTCAAAGTACTTTTTTTTTTGTAAAATATTTTTATATAATGTAGTGTCAAAACATATCGTTCAATAAAATGTCAAAGGCCTCTTACAGAAATTTGTATCTGTAGACGTGTGGTGATGTGCTTTTCCCAATCGCGCTAATAAAATCATATATTTTATACAGTTTGGTTACAAGTTTCTCTTTCAAACCTGTTATTTTAACAACGGAAATATTTTTTTTCATCTAAGAACTGCCAATCTATATAATCGCAGTTCTCGATCCAGCTTATGTTGTAACAACATCAGCAGGATCTGCTGTTTAATAAAATGTGTTACAAGCCCCTTACAAGTAAATAAGAGATTTGTATCTGTAGACGCGTGTACCCGGTGGGCGAGCAATACGCGTCGCTGTTCCAGCAGCCCTCGGGCTCCCTGTACACGGGCACCGCGTCCTCGCGCGCGCGCGGCGACTGCACTCGCTTGCAGCGTGAAGAGTTCCAGGCGAGTCAACAATCAATAAATATATTTTTTTCTTTCAAAGTTTATTCGGAAATCCTAAAATTGTATAGACCGACTTTTATAATAATAGTACGGATATTGTAGACCGACTTTTATAATAATAGTACGGATATTGGTAACGTTTAAATGACATATAAATTAAATAGCGCGTCGATAACAGAAGCCTTTATATGTATAATAATTTTACAGCAAACGAAAGCAAAAGCGGAAGCTCTTAAAAAGCCATCGCAGCCAAAAGGCGTGAAGGAAGGCGAGAAGAAAGCGGCCGACGAAGCGAGTACAGTCGCGCCCTCAACCGTCGCCGGCACCGCCACCGCTACCACGAACACTAACACTGACAAAACTAAAGCTAAAAAAGATAAAGAGCCCAAGAAAAAAGAAAAGGATGATAAAACAAAACTGATTCAAAAACCGTCGCTATTACAGCAAATAGTAAGCATACAGCTTTGTATTGTACAATATCAGCTATTATGCCAATAATAAATAAATAAAATAAAAAATAAGCTTAAGTTAAATTGTCTTTACTTACTTTATCTTAGTACATTTCACATTATATATTTTGTGTACAATAAAATTTTAAAATGTGGTACCTAACCTAGAGAGGACCCTTGAGGTATCAAAGGTGCTCTCTACCTATATCTCTATATGTATATATAAATAAATCACAGTTGCCGGAAAAGGAAACTAAGCCGCCATACGTGCTGTGCTCATTCGAGCCGGACCCGATCGTGGAGAAGGAGGAGCGCGAGCGAGTCAACTTGCTCGCTCAGCGCGACTTCCTCATCCGCAGCTACGGCATGCTGGAGCAGGTGACTGCAGACGAGGGAGCCGGAGCGATGTTGTGCTTATTTAGCATAAGATAGCTGCTGCTCCCATGTATAACGTTGTCAAAAATCTCTAAATCCTACGTTTTGCACAGCGTTTGACATGAATTTGCTATGTACCTAGTGAAATCAGATACTTTTTCTAATGTCAAAAAAAAAGGTACTTTTTTGTAAGTGATTTATATGACGTCACGATTGTTTTGAATGTCCTACATATGTATATACATATATATTATTTTTTACCCAGTTAAATAGCCAGCTAATCTATTCGACATCGATTATCAAATGATTCAGTGCCACAAGTTTAGAGAGATGGCTTTATTATTTATTACCCTTTATGAACCAAACTATGCTCACATTGTCTTTACAATTCCAGATATATTTAGTGATGAAAAAGATGGGAACCCTGAGGCCGGAGGACGAGCGCAAGTATGGAGTGTACGGGCGTTTGTCCGTCGTTTCCAACTCGCCCAAGGTAACCACATTGATTTTCTAAAATGTTCTCAGGCCATTTCATACGTTTGGTAGTGATTGCTGTGATGGCTAACACAATGTTTTGTTTTTTTACGCGTAATTACTATGAATTGGCGCTTTGAACATTCAAATTAGTTTTACTTTAAACTTATGAACATTTACTAACATGAAATATTGTGTTTGCCAACAGAAAGTGTAATGTAAAAGCTACTCAAAAATATGTAAAAAAATGTGTTAGAGGACAGAAGGGAACAATAAAATTTTGTGTGCAGACTGCCGTGAAAAAGAGTAAAACAAATGTCAAGCATAAACCCGAAGCTTGTGGAGACCACTTCGACGGTATGTTTATTTTTTAACATTTATTCTGTATTCAGTTGATTTTTTTTTTCAGTATTCAGTTTAGGTTTTTTTCCAAAAAGTAATCTGAATTATTCGTCATAGCCCATTTTGGCCAGAAGTCTTAGTCTAGCCATTGTAGTAGCATATTATTGATCCCAGTATATGATGTGTGTGCAGAGCTGGTAGTGCAGTGCCGCGACGCGGTGATGTGCGCGCGGCCGGCGGAGCCCGAGCGCGCGCGGCGCTCCACGCGGGCTCACCTCGTGCGCATGGCCTACACCGCGTGGAAGATGAACTCGTAAGGGCACCACTATCTGATACAAGACTACTGTCGCCTCGGGGCACAATATTGTTAACTACTGTCGCGACGATGCCAAATATTGAGTAACTGGCGCAACAAGTATGAACCATATTTTAAATTACCTTGTTTTTGTTCCAGATTAATAGTGTCAGTCCCTCCTCCTTCAAAGTAAGAAAACATACATTTTATTGTATTACTTTGACCGCATTGCCGAGATCACGAGACTTATTGTCGACATGCCTCACCCTGATATGGACGTAACAGCGCAGCCTATCTTACTGCCGATGTAAAGTGGAATGTGGAAGATATGTTTTCATATCCTTTCCTAATATTATGATAGCTATTGTTGGCATAGTTTAACTTTGTAACGTTAGCTAACCCTTGCTTCTTTACAGCAAATTCTGCTAGAGTGTATATTTTTGCCTTCTTGTTTTCCGTCAAATTTATCCCTGTACCTAATAAATAATCATAATGTATTTTACAATATTATTTTAATTAAAACTGCATATACTTTTGTATCAAAGTTATATTGTCTTAAATATAAATTTAACTTTTAATTAAACAAGTTTCTGAATATAAGTCCTGCTTTATGCTACAACCTGTTCGAAGCATTTTAATCAATAAGATAATACATTTATACTGAATGAAAATTCATTTAAGGTCGTGCAGACCACAGGTTTTTAATAGATGCTGCATATTGGATGATTAAAAAGCTGTGATCTGCAGTATTTAAGGGCACTTGCATGTAATATATAGACTGTGCTGACTAGTTTCGATATATTACCTGTAAGAGGCCACCCTCATTGGAATTCTTATTGGTTGTTAACCATACACATACAAAGCTAGTTCTGTCCATGATTGCACTAACATTGTACTGATTACGACAGTATGCTGGCCTATATGGTTGTATATTAAAACTGCAGTCTCTTTGCTAATGAACCTCCATCAATATTCTCCAAAAGTTTTCTTTTGAGTGATGGTTTCTCAGCCTCCACTTTTGATATGTTTGAAGGCATTGGTAATTTTGTACCCACAGTTGGTGCTGGTTTATTGCTGAAAAAAATGTTCATCATCAAGCACGAACCAATATGCATAATGAAATGCTCTCTTTGTGTCATAACCAATTCAAATAATTACACATACACACAGCTATGATACTAAAACCAACTTACCTAAAATAGGGCATTTGAAGTGCTTGTGCGCAGTTACACCTCTTGGGGGGGTAGATAGACAAAAGACTTTCTAGAAGCTGGATTAGATCGTCTGAGGCAGCGCTAAATATATGTCTCAATTGCTGCGGCGGGAACTGCTTGAACTGTACATAATCTGTCAAACTCTTCATACCCTACAACAATGGAAATAATTTTTATAACTCAACATTTACTCAAATTACCATGTACAAGATATATTATGTGCTAGCGGCCCGCCCCGACTATGCTCGGGTGAAATATTACGCATGTTATATACATATAAACCATTTCTTGAAGCACTCTCCTATATTTAAAAATATATGCATCAATATCCAGTTTAAAAGATCTAAGTAGGGATAGACAGACAGTGGGAAATGTAATTATGATGATGATTCACAATGTATAGCATTTGTAATCAACTGTTGCTTTAATTTAATTTCTTTCATAATCAAATATTGGTATTCTGATACAAATAATGCATATTATTTACGTCATTACATCTACTCATCGTCCAGCAGCATCAGTCATATACATTTTAGTAAATACATAGTCTAACTTACAGGCCAAGTTTCCTCTGTAGGTGTACCAAAAACTTGGAAAATTCGGGACAACTGATCCAAATCGGATTCTCCAGGCAGAAAGGGAACTCGCAAAAGTAGTTCAGCCAATATACAACCAATAGCCCACATGTCCACTCCTGTTCCATACTGCCTGGCTCCAAATAATAATTCTGGAGATCTGAAAATATTTATGAAATAATAGCGAAAATATTTATGAAATAACAGCATTGAGGTTTACAACAATGTCAAAATATAGCAACTCTTATGGTCCCCATTCAATATAGGATCGTGTTCATTCAGTGATCCCATATATGGTGGCATGGTGGGGACATATCCAGTCTGGTGCCACTTCAAGGTTGCAGCTTCTTCAGCAGTATAGTTGTGAATACATTGTCGGACATTGCCAGTGGTAAACAATAAAACTTATTTTATGCACTGTTTAGCATCTACCAATTTTGCTACATTGGTAAGTCCATGTGCCATAGTAATGTGAAATGTACATACAATGTATGTATTTTATTATTTTGAATGTTAAAATCTATTTCAACATTTAATCTATGATAACATTCAATTAATTATTCTTACCTGTACCATCTTGTGACAACTTGATGTGTATTTATTCTAGTGGGAGATCCAAAGGCTTTGGCAAGACCAAAATCTCCTATTTTCAATATTCCTTCTCTGTTTATTAGCAAGTTATTTGGTTTCAAGTCTCTGTGCAATATCCAATTTAGATGTAAGTACTCTAACCCTAAAAACATATTTTCTTGTGAAAACAGTTATCAAATTTTCATTAATTCATAAATTAAACTTATCACCAGCAAAATGTGGAGGAGATGTCTTATGGAGTGGAGTTAGCATGAGATTTTTTTTGCAAGAAGGTAATCAAATCAGAAACATCAAATTGATTTGAAATACTAACATGTCAACTGCATAAAATCGAGATACAATACATAAACAATTGTTTGACAGAAGCATTTGCACCGGTTTGTAAGGTAGACAACACAGAACAATAACAAAGGTAGACATAACTAGCTCCTTTCGCAAACATTAGGAGAGCTGTTGATTTTTAAATTGTCAATATGATTATATTTGGCAAAAATTCCATACTGTCTGCACAGTATGTACTGTACATGCATAAGTGGAATAAGGGAAGGTATAGTGATGATTCTTAAGATGATTTATTCTCTGGTTATTATTTATTAGTTACTTACCTTTTAAAGTCATAATCATGTAAGCCTTAACATTAGCAGGAGTAAGTACAATGTTGTTGTCCTTAACAATTATTTCCAAGTCGGTGTCCATAAAGTCAAAAACTAAAGAAACATTAGATTTTTGTCCAAAAACATCTGTAAGGAAATTAATTATGTGTAATGGGCTTTTGTGTACTGTTGTTTATATACTACATGTAAAGAAAAGCAAAATACTTTATAAAACTCTATAAGCAAAAATTTAGTTGTTTCAGCAGTGCACAACTTAATTCTAATTTAACTATATGTATAAATAATGATTATTTCTGTGGTAATGATTTGTGATCAAAATTCTTGAATCAAGAATTATCAGAGAAATATACCTAATAGTCCGATAAGGTTTACATGCTGCAATTCTTGTAATAATTTAATTTCTCTCAATGCTGTCCTGTTGATACCATCTTGAGCCTCTAAACGTGAACCAATTTTTATCTTCTTAACAGCTACTATTTTATCCGTTTTCACGTCTCTAGCTTTGTATACCGTTGCAAACTGAGGACAAAATTAAAAGTGATGTGTCAATATAAACATTTTTGTAGGTTACAATTTTCAATACTTTCACAAATAAAAATATTGTGTTTATATTCAAAAAATATATCAATATCATTTAATAAATAAAATTACTTGCCTGTCCTTCTCCAAGAAAATCTATTTTTTCATACCGTAACGTTGGTTCATCCATAATTTTAATTTACTAAAACTGCTTCACTTAACCTATATTTGCAGAAAACCCATGTATACGATTACACGCTAGAGTTAAATGGAAGTCTACTTATTATTTTATAACACAAAATTATTAAATCGTCTTCAAAATCACAGAACACTATTTGATACTCCTATACAAAATACTCTGAACTGAAGAAATTTTGAATCCTCATTTGACGTTTGTAAGAAGCAAGCTGTCACTTTTTTCCCACTGGCAAGACTTTAAAAATAAATTTCAATCTTTCATTTAGTGGATGTTTAACTTTTTATTTTTATCACTAAATATAATTAACAATAAAACACAAAATTATATTAATTTAAATTAAAAATATCTAAATATCACTGGCAAGACTGTTGTCAGAACCGCATATTTCGAGTTCATGGAAACAAAAACATGTAAATCCATGAAACCGGCTTCGGTGCACAGCTATATTATATGAAAACATGAATCTGTGCTTCGGTGGTACAGGTAGATTGACCGCTCCTGATATTGCTGGATGACTAATGGGCAACAACGGCAAGGCAACGCCTTGTGTCGTCTTTGCCTAATATTAATTTGTCTTTGATAATTTTGTCATTGTCAACTTTCAGAATCTGTCAATGTCAAGTACGTATAAATAATCAATCGATTGATGTGATGATGCCTGCCTGGGACTGAGATTTTTAAGATTATTGTGTTTTCGTGCTGTTTTCTTATAAATTTCAATATTTAATAATAATCAACAGAATGCTTGCAGCTAATAATCGTGAATATATGTGTATATACATTTTAGAATAGTTTTGTTAAGCCTTGTGCAACTCAGTAGTTGACATGGCTTCAACGAGCAGCCAGACTCAGAGTAATGTTTATTATGAAGATATTCCGCCTGGCACTCTAAATGAAGAGGAATTCATTTGCACGGAACGCATTGTGCCTAGGAAAATAAAACCCCAAAACATTGTTGTAAGATTGATGGAGAGAGAAATATATGGGTCTAAAAAACCAGGGTCCCATTTTCATGTTGTTAGAGAATTCTATCAAAATATTTTCCCCAATTTGACTATAGTGAATGTTGAAAAACCACCATGCTTTCTAAGGAAATTCAGTCCAGATGGAAAACACTTTATTGCCTTTTCTGCAGACCAGACTTCATTGGAGGTAAGTTAGATTTATGTAAAATTTAACTCTTGCTCTTAAAATATTTATATTCTTTGTGGAACATTTGTCAAGTTATTTCTGATCACTGCATATGAAATTTAATTTTATTTATTTTATTTCATTACAAAAAATAACATAAAAATAATAATTTTACCTCCAATGGCTACCAGTATGCAGTGTGTCAGCCCATGGCAGTTAGGGCTCATGCTAATTTACATGTAATACATTCTAAAGATGATAACCTCATGGTTATCATCTCTAGAATGCTGTTACTGCTCTTCTGCATTCTCTAAAGGAATTAATCAGCCTTTTTATAATTTTACTTTGTACTACAATTACATTTTTAATACATCACAGTGGCTTCCTTCTTTTGTGTTAGTGAAATAGCTCTTCTTCAATCTCCCTGGACTTCACTTTGATTTTGTTTAGAAGATAAATATTTACATGCAGTGTTGATAAAGTCCAAAAAATAATTTTATAGATATATGAATATAGAGGAGCTGCGGCGGCCGGGGACCTGGTGGCTGGTTATCCTTCAGATTTATTGAATGCAGATGCTGACATACACTATCGGATTCGAACTCATATTTTCTATAGGTTTTTCAAAGTGAGTTTATTATTTTATCTTCTACTATTATAAATTATTAAAAGATTAAATATATTACATAAGCATTACATACCTTTTGTCATCTATAAATATGTGATATAAATATTCTGAAACCCGAGAAAAATGAGAATAAATGCTGAAACCCTAAACTGTAACCTTATTTATTTACTCCTACAGAAAAATTGCTTCTGTTTTATACTGTGTATACATTATTAATATTTTTTAAGGAATAGAGAATTAAACTTTATTTTCCAGCCAAAATTCACAGTAAATGTTTGTCAGCAAAGAGAAGTGCCAAGAAATGAACGAAACTCCAATCAAATGCCATTCATGGAGCAACAACTCAACCGAGAGTGCAGCTTGTTCACTGAAGACGGTCGCTATGTGATTGTTGGCTCAGCTGCTCACATTCCAGATGATCTGCGACCTCATTTCTATCACATACACAGCAACAATGAAGCTGTTACTCCAACAATGAGGTAAATTACCTGAAATAATATCTCATGATTTTTGAGAATTGTTCAAATTTCTTGTAATACCAATTCTACTTTTTTAAAACTAAGTCATAAATTATTTAATATTTTTTTATATACATTCTATGATAGTATTTAATATTAAAGAGATAAATATTAAATAATAAAGAGAAGCCTTTTACCTATTATACCACTAAAAATTATTTTTTTGACTCATTGATATCAATAATTTATTAACTGTATGTGTTGCAATAACCCTGACTCAAAGTCACTTGTAACTTTTCAAATTGAACTCTACATATAAATGTATTATATTGATTGCAGGTCTGCTTTAGAAGACTACTCCCTCCATCTAGTGGACTTGCACCATGGCAAGTTATGTGACACTAAACATTTTAGAATTGATAAAATCTACCTCTCTCATAACCAAGGCATCTATCTATACAAGGAGGTTCTAGCAGTATTGTCGGTCCAACATCAAACTATACATTTATTCCAAATTGTTGATGGAATGTTGATTGAAATGAGGAAAATAGGGAGGTTCTGTTACGACGACGACCCTTTTATTGTCAGCTCAGTGTTTGCGCCGCTACTACACGAGAGACCTTTTCATGAAGAGACAATAAATAGTTTGAAACATAGATTGCTCGTCTTCTTATTTAAAAGAGCAAAAACCATCAGTGACGATAGCAAAGATCCGCTAGAGCTAAGGAAATTTTATAAATATTTTGATATGTTCAGGAGTCTAAGGATGTGGAAAATGCAGCTACTTGATGAAGATCATCTTTTCATAAAATATGCAAGTGAAGAAGTAGTCACTTTGAGAGTGGCGGAACCAAATAGTCAATCATCCTTTTTTGTGATATACAATATAAGTGAGAGCAAAATCTTGGAAGTATATGAAAATACATCAGAAGGATTGTTACAACTGTTTGAAAATTACTGCGACTGCTTCAGAAACGCCAGACTGTGCGCCGACTCCCAGTTCACGTGTTCGCCGTCCAACAACCTGTACGCGCGCATGACGCAGCAGCGCTTCAAGCAGACCATCGTGAGAGCCATCTACGGCGGTCGCACTGAAGCTACCAAGAGAATACTGGCACAGCTTCCTATTAGCGCACAATCTTATAGTGGCTCTCCATATTTAGACTTGGGCCTTTTTAGTTATGACGATAAATGGGTTTCTGTTATGGAGAGACCTAAAGCTTACGGCGAATATCCTATAAGGTAAGATAGTCTATCATGTTCAAATATAATTTAGTCTATCATGTTGAAATAACAGTAACTTTATTTTTTAGTTAGGTTTATAAGATTAGGTTAATAAGGGTTAGCAAAAAAAGGGTTTATATCTTTACGAGCCCATTTTTTAATTTTCAAGGCCAGCCCTTTAATATAAGAAAGAAAGAGAAGGGAAATACCAAAATAATAATAACATGGCCGACCCTGCGTGTCTCAAATCGGGACTGTGGATCATACATTCACCATGCTCCACCCTATATATAACTAATATACTATCACAGGGGGATCAGGTTTATCTTTCCGGGACTGTACGTTACAACCAATCTACTAAACGACGTCCCACCGTATTAACTAACCAACCAAATTCGTCTTGTGGATACGCCACAAATCTCATTGTGATGAGATAATAATCACAGAAAAACATCAACAAAGTATCTGACTGATCACATAGTCACTTCACGTCTAATCACACCTGACCTAATTAACGCCACAGCACGTCTTTTATGATCAATAAATAAGAACGAAACCATACGACCACAGAAATTAGTAATTTAAACAACAGAGCTACGACTGAAGCAATTATTACAACGCTCACACGTTCGTGTTATAACCAACTATGGAATTAGTAGTACTCCGAAGTACTTATTAAATTCATGTAACCAACACACAAGTGAGTGACAACAGGTGACATTTTATGAGTCACTTTGCCGATGAGTAACATCTTGTGCTGTTTTACCGACAATACGCTAAATTATCAATAGAGTTAACACTCCGTCATATTATATGCTGTAGGTTCTACGCGCGGGACTCCGGTCTGCTGAAGTTCAAGATCTACGCGGGCGTGCTGGGGCAGTCGGTGCCGGCCAGCGCCCGGCGGCTGGTGGCCTTCACTTTCCACCCCACAGACCCCTTCGCCATCAGCGTGCAGCGCACCAACGCAGAGTACATCGTCAACTTCCACATTCGGAACGCTGTCTACAGTTGATGTTCATATTTTGTGTGTTTCAAAAGAGTACCGTTAAACTGCAGAAAGTTGCATAGTGAATCTTTAGTTTCAAAAGAAAGATTCAGATTATGTGATGCAGCAGCAATGATTCACAGTGGCGGCAACACATAGATCGCGACAGAGAAGCGGCGAAATAGTAGATCTCCTGGTGCCAATCCAAAGTTGGAATAAGAACTTTCAAAGTGATTTAAATTGATTATAAAAAAGTGAATAGACAAGATTGCAACTCTTAATAATGTAAATAAAAAAACAAATAGTAAATATAGTAATTAAATTCTGACGGCTTATACAAAGTGTAAATATATATTTCTTTAATAAGGTAACTAAAAACACAAAAAAGGATATGTCTATGAGCTGTCAAAAAGAACTAGATCTTGAAACTGTTAGGATTCATTACATTAATGAATACTACGAGTACTTAGTTTCAAATTATGCTGTATCAGTTGCATTGGTCAATACTTGTAGTAAATAAATTGAGAACGTGTACATATTTTTTGCGCGTTTTGATGAGAGTGGGATTCAAATAATATGGTGCCAATTTCTACTGTTGTTGTTCAAATTTAATTTGTATATAATAATATAAGTTGCTACTGTATAGTATATTTACTGATGTATATTTTGACAGATTGTATTTTATATGTAAGCCCCGTGGAAGTCGTATGTTATTACTTCCACAGGGAGCCCAGATAGAGACAATAAGTTGAGAAATAAAACTGGTAATTGTCAAATTATTTACTTTTCTTATCCTACAATGTAAGTAATATTATTTTATGAAAATCCTTATATAAAGAATTATTGCATATATACTTGGCTCGGGTGGTGTTTGATGTTAAAATACATCAATGCTCAAGGGGCTCGACATGTAAATCTAAATACATACGGGAAGTATGTTTGCTCATTGATCTTCCGAACCACAGGTGAAGAACTTTTATATTGTTATGAGCCACTCACACCATGTGTGAGTGGGAATTTGTTGACGTTTAATTCCTGCCCACGCACTATCGTTGCTCTGGTAGAAAGTAATATTGTTTTGAAACAGTTCGTGTTTAGACAAAATTCGATATTTTATTTTTTAACCTTCTGTTGTCATTAAATGACACAATCGTCATTGAGACATCAGATCAGAGACCAACGGACAGTCCGTTGTCAACAAAGTCTTACAATAAAATGGGTTATTTGTGTTGATATTTCCCACTTTAGCCACTATGCATTACACGAGTAATATATAACATTAGTCAGCCACAAGACAGCTCCAATCATGCAGTGTCAGCAGCCGCCATTTGGAATCAATTTACCATATTCTGGTCAATATTTTCCTTGCAATCCAGGTATTATAACCGGACTATCACATCTCCTATTCCTCCTGGTTGGGATGAACATTCATTCTCTCACGAAAAAATAGTAAATAATGTGATGATTTATACTGTGACTATATAATCAGTTACCTATTGTATGTAGACTTTTGTCAAAACCGCATCTAAATCGGAAACGTGGCGGAGGAACTAAAAGTCCAGAAAGAGAAAGGCAGAGAGAGATTTTAAAATACTATAGTGATGACGAAAACCATGAAAACAAGCAAAATATTAATTGATCATACCGACTTCATTAATTTTATGCATATTGCCTTATTTGTAATATTTTCTAATCCCTTCAATTTCAGTAAATCCGTTCAATGGTTTAGCTCCTGATGTTATTGGAGAAGGAGAAGTAAATTCCATAACTTTCCCCGACGGATCCATTCAGTATTATTTCTTGCCTGTGAGATGGCGAAGCGATATCCACTTGAAGCGATGGCCTCCGTGCCCCTTCAATGACAATATGTTTTACAATTATAGTAAACCTAACCCGGGGCTTTGGATCATTAGAAATTTCTCCAATACGTACGTATACTCTACATGATGGAAAGATAATTAATAGTGACGAATCGATAATTAATTTGTAACTAAGCGTCTTCTATTTCTCCAGGATATCGCCGGTCTATAATCAATATTGGCAGAGAACCAATCCCGATCCGTTCACAAAATCATGTTTCGGTTACGACAACAATGTCGTGCCGGCAGGTTTTCAGCTAAAGGCAAGTATTCAACGTTAAATATTCTCATATAACTTATGAGAATTTTAAAACACCTGGTCCCACATCTTAAAATAAGGTTAGCTAATTTTATTTTCAGAAACTTAGTTTGTAATTGTTTCTACAATTACAAGAAAGATTTACTTAAAATAATTTTACCTATTATTATAGTTTCACAACGACTGTTGGACGTCTACTACGGACCTACATTACTTTTGTCCTTATCTACCCCCCGTGCCTCCGATTGTGCCCGCAGCATCAGTAGAAACACCAATAGAAATAAAATGCTTGTGCCGCACTACAGACTGCAATCATTCCGACAACACGAGTGCAAGTCGTATGCTCAAAATTATGAAAGAATATAATAAAACAATAAATCGATGTAAATGTAATAAATCTGATAAAGATTCCTCAAGTAAGATGTCAATTGATAAATCGAAAACAAGCCCATGTTCCTCAAACGCAAGCCTTAAAAAATCTGAATTTAGAAAAAGCAAGCGTAAAACATTGATAAAGGAACCAAAAAAGAAATTAGTAATTTGCAAATGCTCTGTGGATAGCATTGAAAACATTACAGAGGACAAAAAATCAAACGAAAATACATGTCATCTATGTGAAAAAAACAGTCAACATACAGCAGCACACGTCAAATGTATTTGCGAAGACACCGATCTGGATAGGGGCGAGACTAGTCCAACGTACTCGGTTCCTACGACTGGCAACTCCACTTCTGCGGTTCAGACCGCGGATAAAGTGGTGGCCACGTACCTCGACCAAGCGAGCAGTGTGCCGGATGCGGAGGGGCAAACTCAAACCGAGTGCCGATGTTGGCCGCCTACTGACGTTAAGGAGGAACAGAGGTCGCACAAATGTCACGATGTGAAGGAAGAAGAAAGACTGTGCAATTGTAACGATGTAAAGGAAGAAAAGAGGTTTGTGAAATTACATAATCAGCACAATCGTCACAATATGAAGGAACAAAAGTCTGAGAGACCCAAACGTCGTAGGAGAAGGACTAAGTCTTCGGAGAAACTTCTCGGTGTCTATGATTATAACTCCGGATGTAGCACGAGCGAATCTTTTTGTACAATATGCAATAGTGACTAGTAGAGGTAGCATGAATTAAAACACATCATATGTATTGTGGATTTATATTTTGTTATTATACATTTTATCGCTTATAATTAAATGTATTTACAGTGTGGGATAAAATAGTACATACAGCAATAAACAAAACAAAATTGAGATTTTTGTTTCGTTATTTTAAAAGTAGTGACGAAAACATAACTGTAAACATATCAGTCCTGGGGCTTATTGTAAACCTTTAAGACTAGCACACAGTTGTACGCCCATCCATGCTTACATCTCATCGTAAATTCAAATAAGGAAGACTTCGAAATACTACACAAGTCATTTTCATTAAAATACGCTTTGGTAGAAAAGAAATGACTCGTATTATGAATCGATTTGGTAAATCATTTCTCACCGATTTGCAAATAGATCATAAATAAACCGTAAAAACAATTTAACACTTACAGCTAGTATTGCATAAGAATACATTATTATTTGAACGGATATCTTCATAATAAAGTCTTTGAACCAGATTTTAAACTTAAAGAATGTTGTCTCATAATGCTTGAAGTGCAGAAATCATTAAAACACCACTGAAGAAATTATATACACATAAATATAATCTTAAAAATATATGTAGATTAATCTTAAACCCATTTAGCTAAGTGGAGGCTATAAGCATAATAAGACAACATTGACACACATAATTAATACATTTTAGACTATTAAATCAATACTTCAAGTATATAATTTAAATTCAAGAATTTATCTAAATAAGTCCACATATAAAATCTTTTGAAAATATTAAATTCTGTTAACAGCATCTGATTTAAATATTATAGGGACAGACAAATTAGCAATGGATCAGGTTTACAGGGATATAATCTTAATATATTAACGAGCCACGACACAAGGTCATTGAGATTCATTTTAGGTAAATTTTTTATATAATGCAGCAAACGACATCGAACATTATCCAATATTGTACGAACTTCATGGTTTGTAGAAACTACATCATAAGATCATTTGTAGATACTGGCACAAAACTGTTCCTTGAAATTGAACACACAAGTACAACATCACACTAACTTTATAACATTTATTTATACTTGTTGTCTTGAATTAGTTATCATCAATAATTTTTGAATTCATAAAATTTGTGCATAATTGAACAAATATAAATTTGTAAGTTTAGATAAAGTTATTTTTTGTTTTCTCAAAACTTAATGTATAAAGTAAAATATACATAGCTCTTTGTGTAAAACAAATTACATTACATTAGGCTTATTGATGAAATTTTATAAATCGATATTGGACACATTTATATTGAGAATAGTACAATTTCTAAAGTTCAAATGCCGAGAAAGTAACGATTTAATACTTTCTACAATTTATTTTAATACACACAACCTGTAAGTTGGCTTACGCAACTCCTTTCCTATTCTTAAAATTACTAATAAAGTGCAACATTTAATGCAAGGATTGCAATGATTCTGATCAGTCGAAATGCACTGAACACAATAATCTATATTTGGAACGAATATCTCGCTCAATTTCAGCTGCACTACAGTTTTACACTAACCATCATTTGTTGTTTTTAAAATTACTGAAGTTACGAAAACGATATTCTATATGTGTTGTTAAGCATAATATGTGATTAACCGGATAGCGAATGAAATTATATATAAAGTTATCCATGTATATTAACCTGTCGAGCTTTGTAAAAATAGACTAAAGTGAAAACAATAGTGTGACACTTTTGTCATTCTTAGCAATATGTGTTATCATATCAGTCACCGTACACCCGTTAAATACAATGAAATAATAACTATCATACAATGAATATTACAAACTTTCCTTTGACTAGACAGCGCCATAGTACCGACATACAGCAAATACGATAGCCATTGGGTGGAGTCTATCAGAATAACATAATTCGTTTTTATTTTAGGCCCTCAACAATGGATAAGAATAAAAATGTACAGAGCTTTTAGTGCAGTCTCGGAGAGAACATAGGTATTTGTAAATATATCTCGAAATATTGTATTATGGCAACATAAAACTTAATTTAACTATATCACTGGGGTAATTCATCAAATAAATTATTATCTTGTTTCTCTTCTATGCATGTTTTAAACTGTCAGGAATAAATCCTTTTCGGACTCTGCGCGAGATTTAAATATGTGAATAGGCTAGCAGGTAAAACGTTAATCACATAGTAGATAGAAATAGTATATTTCATTGGTGAAAAAATAGTATTTCAATTCTGTCATGTAAAAATATATATATTTACAAGGACGCTGAACTTCGTGCTACACTCATTTTCTCAATCCAAAGCATTGCCAAAACATGGCCTAACAGCTGTTTCAGTTCATTAAAACAAAATACATTTTCTACACTATTTTAATCTGTCTACTACTATTAAAATTTCGTACCGTCATGTATCACTGTCTATAGCTATATTATAATACCCGACGCGTACCGTCGACCTAATCGATCGATCTAACATCACTCTGGATTTTTTTTTGGAACTATCTGGAACTATTACTATTATTTTTAATCAGGCTATTATGTAACCTCATTCACATAATAATTCTGCGCGAGTACAGTACTAAAAGCCCTGTAATAAAGCCTGTATTACATTAATACCGGACAATTGTTCTACGGCACACCAATTTTACACAATACCTAATCTATATTAGAGTTACTTCTTAAGCGAGGGAGTGTCTTTAAAGATATTAAAATAATTTAGTACTTACGCTATGTCAAGTATTATAAAATACAACTCGCAACCGTCACAGCACATCGCCTACGTAGTAAAATATACAGTTTCATTTATGCAGTCCTTTGCTATCTGGCGGGGTGTTCACTGCACTTCACTGTAAAAAAAACCGAAATAAATTTAATTTAATATAATTATACAGAGATCTATAGTTGAAATGTTATTTTCTAATTATTAAGGTCACTAATCACTTTGTTTATTGACTAACGTATCACATAAAGTCTATATTGTTATTTTGTAATGTCAGCGTCCTCTAGTACTAGTATAGTTTGAATTTTGGGTTAAAAAGTACCCTATGTGTTATTCCAGGTTATATTCTACACGTGTACCAAATTCAATAACAACCGGTCCATTAACAACAAACAAACAAACATACATACATACATACATTATCACAAACATTCTCATATATAATATAGTTTATATTGTTATGTTTGGCAGCTCTTGAGCACACATCATTTGGAATATATTTAGACTAAATAATGCTTGTAAGAGAGAGAGAGAGAGAGAGACGACACTGACCGGGTGCGCGCTAGCGTTGGAGTGCTGCAGCGTGTGTTCCCGGATGGCCAGCAGGTCGCGGCGCGTGGCCGCGAACGTGGGTCTCTGCTTGGGCTCCGCGAGCCAGGCCGCGCGCATCACCTCGTAGGGCCCGGGAGGACACCCCTCCGGCGCCTCCATGCGGTATCCGCGCTCCACGTGCCTCACCACTTCCGCCAGCGGCTGAACATTTGTTAATGGTGTTGTTGAAAGCCACGAATGCTCTAGGGAGCATTTGACGCACAACATATCGTTCTTTCAGTTTCATTACAATTAATTTTTTTTAAATATTTTTTATATTTTATACATAAAAAAGAGCGATATGTTGCCCGTCAAATGTTTCTTTGTGTGTTCGTGATTTATATGGCCAGTAAAGCGGCATCGAAGGAAAACCTTGAAGCAGCCCGAAATTTATTATTGTCAACCAAATATTTGGTCTTCGGTCGAATGATTTGAAGGTGATATATTTTTTCTAACCTTTTTTGCGAAATTACTTGCCATTTGTTTGAACTATTAGGTATAAGGGTAAGTAATAGAAAAGGAGTAAACGAAACTGCTGATATCACTTTAAATATGTTTTGTAATTATCGAACTTGCACCAAAGTTTTTTTTTTTTAATTTCGTGGCTCCATCATTCGCGAAAACGATGATATTGCCAACGTCAAGGTTGAAATTGACACGGAATATAATATGTAATAATGATATTATAAACACGGATCAGTGTGTAACCTAAAATATAAAAGTATATAAATATATTATACATACGTACATACGGATAAAGTAAATAAAAATTATAAGTAGTCTATTGTTAAAAAAAAAACAGTTGGCGCTAAAGTTTGACAGCTGTCAATACTTTACTTTTTTTTCTTTTTTTTGTGCGGCCAAGTAGTGACATTTTGGACACATATTTATTTACAAAAAACAATGTCATTATTTCAAAGGTGATTTACAGAAAACGAAAGCTCTTTCTATTCCTTGCCACAGACTTTGTTCGCTTCGTGTAAACGCATTTTAAAATAGCATAAGACTATACCAAACTGTATTTGCCGAGCACATTACTTTGTACACGCTTTTATATATGGTTGGAATTTTGTAACTCCATTTTCAAGCAGATATCTTCAACCAATTGAACTGAAATTTTGTACACGCGTTTAGTTTGGATGACAATGCATTATTATAATAAACATCACAAGATGGTGAACCCAGGTTCGGCTCCAGGCATGGGAACTTCTCAACCGTTTACTAAACGGACATGACTTTATTGTCACACATGGAATGCCATAAGATCTCTCTAACAACATTAAGAGCTTGTGTCATAAATGTCATTTTTGTAACAAACTTATTACGCATTAAAGTTTACAACTGGAAACCTAATAATCGAAATAATTCATACGGTTTAATATATTAACGGCTATCGATAAAATAGTAAAAAGAAAATTCCAAATGCACTTACGATTCGAGGATAGGGCACTCTTCCGAACGAGTAGATCTCCCACAAGAGAATACCAAAACTCCACATGTCAGACTTATTTGAGAATTTCTGTAAACAACACCAAAATAATACTGAATTTTGTCTTGCAGTCCCAGAACAATGAACAGAACCGAAAATACCATTTACTTTAATGTACAGCTTACAGCTTAATTTATAGCTCTTGATGATACACACCTTTGGAGACCTTAACCATTTTCGTAGATGTAAAATTAGCAACACCAAGGCCAGTACAATTTAATACTCTGAGCAAAATATGACGGCGACTACAAGGTCGTTGAAACGTCAACAATATTAAATAAAAAAGGTTCGTGCTAAGGCCCGTTAATATAATTTACTAGCTTTTGCCAGCATTTGTTTTCCGGGATAAAACTTACTCTATGTCCTTCAGCACACTTGAAACCTACACATATGCAAGTAAAGCGGGAAGAGGTACCAAACAAAGTGGCACTCGCGATGCAGTGAACAGTATGAATGTGCTCACGTTGTACTTGAGGGCCTCCGGCGCGGTCCACTTGATGGGCAGCTTGGCCTGCAGCCGCAGCGCGTCGGCCGGGTCCGCGGGCGCGGCGTCGGCGCGCGCGAGCCCGAAGTCCGCCACCTTGGCCGCGCCCTCCGCCGAGATCAGCACGTTGCGCGCCGCCAGGTCGCGGTGCACCACGCGCTGCCGCTCCAGGTACTCCATGCCGCAGCACGTGTCGCTGCAACACACACACACACACACGAACACGTGCGTTCCTTATACCTACTTTGCTTTTCGTTATGCCTGCCATTATATACTGTCGAATTCACGAACTAATTAATATTGCGTAGTTTGTATGAGACATATCACATAATGACCTATCGAATGGCGTCCGAACTGGTATAGCTTTGTCTTGCGTAATACGAAATAAATGTTTGACTGTGACGCTTCCGCACAGTCTTTGTAAAACGGACAAGTTGTGTTGACATCGACACGGATGATAACGTATACCAATAGTGCTCATATGAAATAAAAAGAAAATACAAAGAATTGACCGCTCAACGCATAATCAGCATGCAAATCACAGATCAGTCAGCTGTACTCACTAAGCGAAGTTGATCTGGTTGAGCTCGGTGACGTAGTGGCGGCCGCGGCTGCGCAGATAGTCCAGCAGCGAGCCCTGCGCGCAGTGCTCCGTCACGATGCAGGTGCCGCCGTTGGCGCTGAACACCAGCCCCAGCAGCCGCACCAGGTTCTCGTGCTTCAGCGACCTGGGGGCGGGCCGCATGTTAGCATGTTTGTTACAGTTCAAAACTAATGCCAGAAGATGCATATCCTAACCTGACACAAAACCTGACACGCTCACGAAAATCTGTGAATCCGTTATCACAACGATGGTTACCGTTCTTCGCCCATTGATGGACGCCATTGGCAAGTGTATTTTCGAAATATCAGCATGACTGACATTTTGAAAATCGGACACAGACGTCACTCTACATCAGCGCCTCTAGCGGCGGATTTTAATAAGGTTAAATAAACAAAATATGATAATACAAAAAATATAAACATTATTAATAAAACATTATGGACCTTTTAATTCATTATACATTATGCCTATAAAAAATCTAGTATAAAAAATAACTCAATGAAAATCAAATTCGCTAAAGCATAACAAGCATTGATAAATCTAAACGTTTTTCATGCGGAGATCACAACGAGCATGCAAGCACAATTACATCTTGCATTACTATGTTAATGACACCTGCGTTTTGCTGTTCAGAATTACATAGAGTAAAAAATAAACATAAATACTGAACTGACTCGTAATTGTAAAGTGAGTTTTTTTTTGTTACGCTTGTGATGGGAAAATATTGATATGTGAATAGTTGGAGAATGCGTGCATTAATTTGGATTTTTTTATCGATGAGTGAGATCAATACTGAGAAATAAATTGGAGCAGCTTTCCATTGTGCGCTTTTCCTCAAACAGGTTTTATAGGCGAATGAGTATATTCCGTTAGTGATTGTATGTGATGTAAATGTGAATAATCAAGAATAAAACCAATTCAATTACTATTAGTAATGAAATAAACTAAAATAATGCGAATGGCGCCACTTAGCATTTTAATTTTGTGGGGAATCTGTCAAACATGAAAAATATTTGAATTTAGAAGATGATTTTTTTTAGTACATTTTAGGCGGCCAGTATGCTAAATAATCACATTGACTTGTTACGGAGTCAGTGATCAAATCTCGCAAATTAAATTTTGTCATGCGGTTTCTCTTATAACCATTGAGGAGACGGAACCGTCCTCCGTAACCGTTAGTTGCACCGCATATGATTTTTAACGCATTTGATGGCACGAAGCACTATACACAATAAAAAGCTTAACACGAAAACGATTATACCCTATAAAAAGTAAATTTGAAGCTATAGAGTATAAAAGAACTCACGCCATGACGCTGGCCTCAGCGCGGAATTTGGTTGCGGCCTCGCGATCCTTGAGGATCTTGACGGCCACTTTCTGCGACCCGTTGAGGATGCCCAGCATCACGTCCGCAAACTCCCCCTTGCCGATGTTCTCCCTGATCTCCAAATCGCGCTCGTCTATTCTCCAGTCTACAAACAAATAACAAGTATGTCATGTTAAGGTCATAGCAATGTTTGTAGCCCATGACCTTGAAAAACTCCCTCCAGCAACCTTTATATAGAATGTATCTTTGTTCTTGCATTTCTGTTACTATTATTGTTAACAATATATTAAATATACTTACGGGCATCGACGAAGTTCTGCGGCATCAACGCACTATCCGTCTGGTCGGCGGAGGGCGGGTGTGGCGGGTGTGGCGGGTGCGGTGGGTGCGGCGCGGGGAGCGCGGGCGGATGCTGCGCTGAGTACGTGTGCGGGAAGTGGGGCTGCGGCGTCACGTGCGGCGTCGGAGGGTACGGCGGCGGCGCTGCTGCGCCCACGCCCTAAGATCCAAATAGAACATGACTATTGCAGATATATTTTAAACGACGAATTCAACATACACACTATAAGTCTGTAGATACCTTGTGCATTATTCATACATTTCATACGAAAGGGTATTTTTTAAAGTATGTTTTAAGTTACATTCCATATATGTTCCTTTGCCTGAACCGATCCCCAGTTTCTAGATCGCGTCAAAAAACGCTAGTTTGGACGCTGATTTTCACTACTCGAGCGCGTCAGCGACCTGCTCCGAATGCACGTGCACCAAATAAAATCTTAAAAAATGCTATTACAAACATAAATAACTAAAACATTTCAATCTCTTTACTCTTTCTTTATCTAACAGATTATAAGTACAGTTGTAAAGTGATTAAATCGCTATTTTCTTTCATCAGACATTAATAAATACATTCAGCAGTCGCAGTCTACCGCACTCTGAAGCGTGGCGTGACTGAAATGTGTAATTACACGGTATAACGTGTTTAACTAGTGGTACGGACACATAACTATATGTCTTCAGCAGTCAACATCAACAAAATTATCGCGAATAACACGTGCCGTTGTCACGTACTTAATGCTGATTGACTATGCAATATTTTGCTCTTGTGATTGATTTGCAAAGAAATAATTTTTCAAATCGAACCAGTAGTTCCATTAATTCGAACAAACAAACACTTCAGCGATATTGTAGTAATACAAGTAAATATAAATGCGCGTATTTGTCGTGACGTAAACTTAATTCACCTGAGCTTATTCACCCAGGTGAACTCACAATTATGAACAAAACTTTGAACACCTGCATGTACGATGTACGCAAGAATATATTGTTTAACTATTGTCTGGTTTTCAGAATACGAGGCATTTAAATTACTTTTAGAAAACTTAATTCTTCTAAGTGCAAATCTGTCAGCATACCTGAGGATGAGGTGGGTAGGACGTGGGCTGAGGGGCTGTGGAGCCCATGATGCCGCCGCCGATGTTGTTGGCTCCGTTCGGGGACGCCTTCGGGAGACATCGCACCAGCTTCGTGCATAGCCCGTCCGCGTCTTCCAGGTAATGCTGGAAAATAAATAAATATATTCATATGGACAAATCTCAATGACTAAGCCCTAAAGTTAGTTCTTGTGAGAACTTATTTATACATAACATAACGATACTATATAAAATAATCATTTAAAGTAAACAATAATTTTGAGTAGGTATTTCAAACATTACTCTTTTGATCAATTCGAAGTTTCGAGCGACCCTTTTAAACAGAGAAAACAACGAAGAGGTAACTAATATTTGAACTTACATGTATTAAATCAGTCATGGTATCAAAGAATTCCTCGTCATCTATCGTCAGCCGTTGAGTCTGACTGTCCGGCGCCGTTGCCCATTTTACACTGCAAATCAAGCGAATAATTAGTTTTTCTTTTTTTTTAATGCTAGCGAGAGGATACCTCTCTTTTCTTTTCGGTTGCCAACATAAAAGGTAGTCAAATAAAAATAGCCTCTTTTAGAAAAATTCACTTTCACGGTTTTACGATACATATTAACTAAAAAAAGTAATATTGGCAAAACATATCTGCATGGGTCCTCACTCTCACCTAGCAATTTCTGCTGTAAAAATAAACTGTAGAGATTGCATTGTCATGTTCCGATTATAGGCAATGTGCGTGTGCGACACCCCTGTTACAGGCGTCCAAAGGCTGTGATCATCTTACCATAAGGCGAGCCGCATGCCTCTTTCCCTGCTTAGTCCTTTATATATTAAAAAATCCAAACCGGTAGTGCTCGACGCGGCCGCGGAACCTGACGCAAAGCGTGTGGTCCCCGGGGAAGTTGGTGCTCTCGCGCACCAGGAATACGCCGTCCGGGGAGCCCGACAGTAGCGCCTCCGCCCGCTCCCGGGATATCGCGCCGTGGTGCCAACTGTACGACAACAACAGTTACATAACGCGGGGACCAGTTACACGTTTAGTATTTTTATCTAGGTCAATGTTGAATAAAAATGGGGAATTACGTGCAGACGGGACTGAAAGCGTTAAATTTAAAATATAACACTAGGTATACAGGGAATAAAAATTACACGTCGTCTCACCAGGTAAATACAGTATTCAGTCTCATTGAACGGCTTATCCCATGAAAACCCGACGTCTCATAGTTTAAAATTGTTGTATGAAATATCGTTGCCCCTCATCTCTCTCCATAATAATCATAATTATGAGGAGAGATGATGGGGGAGAGGGGGGGGACTCTTGAGTGCATCAACCAGGTAGGAAGGCAGTGCAACATATATTACAAACGAGATCGCACGCACCGCTGCGCGGCTAATTATAATAGCCAGCAGCATAAACAAATATCTGCAGTGATATATGTTTGATAAATAGTAATCAAATATTGTCATATACACAGTGGTTTTTAGGCGCCGAGAAATTAAATTGGTTTTCATTAAGTTACGCACGGACCGTTCCTCTTGTGTCCGTTGAACGCAAGCGTAATCTTCATTAGGTGTCTTAGTCCTACTCACTAGTTGTATATATCCTTATAGACAGTTACGCCTTAACCCTGGGGTAAATTTTTCGAACCATCAACCCTCTTTAGGAATGCTGTTGTGGCATATCAGCTGACAAGGATTGTCCTTTAGTCGTCTCATAAGACATCCACGGGAGAATATGGAGATATTTCTAGCGTTGGAAACAAACGCAAAAAAATTTTCTTCAAGTATGTATCATGAAAAACATCAGTATATATACTAAGTGTCCGTAGTGTTAGAGTCAACACTAACACTTCATTGAATCAACTAAGCGTCCTGCTGCTGGATAATGTTTCACAAGCATTAAATGTTAAATTGAGGCAGACGGTATTTTATTAGACAATACGTACACGTAGAGCGTTCTACCTATCATTTAACTAATTAAATAGTGAATGTATAATAATTAATTATATAACTGTACTAGCTTCAGCAGCATCACAATGTGATGCTGATATTTTTATATCAGAATTAACTTAAAACTAAACTCAGTCATATAATAATTTAGTCTTCTACAGATAAAATAATTATGGGCATTCGGTTTAGTTTTTTTTTATATAATGTGAAGTGGTCACGACAGGCTATATAGTCTGCAACACCAGAGGAGTTCCGAAGATTACCCACTACACACAAACCAACAAACACTTCCGCTTTATAATTAGTGTAGATATAATTAATTACACGAAATCATCGTGCGCTGGCGGGATAAACAATTTAACTTTGTGCGACTTGTAGTAACACTCGGCGATATCGCTCTCCATCGTATACACGACTGAACACTGTGTGGACGCTTTATCACGGAGATAAAGCCGATAACCTGATATCGTAATGAACTAATGACTGTGACACATTTTCAAATTGCCGACAATTTTCGGCATGATGTATTAATTAAGCGATATCACATTTATAACAGAACTATTCTTTCAAGACTCAAAAATTGAAGTATTTTTAAGGAAATTAAATTGTTAATATTATATTTATATACAGTATTACGTCTTTATCCCATACGGGATAGACAAAGCCGAAAGTTTCAAGACTAGAAGGCCATATTTAGCTAGATACGGGTTTACTGATGGAATTGGAAATTCTGAAACAGTATACTGATAGTTTACTAGCCCATAGTCTAAGAAAAGAAACTCCGTTAATTACCCTTTTTCTTGATTGACGTCTACAATCTGCGCAAGAGGAGAAGCAATAATGGCATTTTCTATGTTATCGCTCCTACTTGAGCATGGCACTATGTGTTACATCATCACAATTTTCACGTGAAACAAGGACAAAAACACAATTTCACATTTATAATACTAGTACAAATGGATAATTTCAGCCTCCTTCTGCGAAATGCTTTTCATAATTCTCTTTTAGTTAATTTACAGAATCGTTATCATTACGATTAAATAAAAATGTGAGTAAAGGTCGATAACAGAGTCGAAATAAACATTGATGATAATGGTAAATTAAACACTTTTTTCGCCAAGGGCGTGAAAAATCCAAAGCGATTTACTACAATAGCACAAGTAAAGTATATAAAAGAGTACTCACGACCACTGCGCCATATTGACCAGCCTGTTGCCAGCGGCGGGAGGGTTTTGCGTTGTGGTTGAGTTCACCAAAACGTCACTAGCGCCTTTTGACACCACTGCAAAAAAAGGCAAATATATCAATAAATATGAACAACACTCATGTCGTGGATCCCATGCACATTTTACATTATATTACCGCACTAATGATTTTAATATCTCTGAAGTGAAGTGTATTTTACAAATTATAGGATGTACTTATTTCCACAAAGCATGCAACACTATTCATCATTAACAGAGTCACAGTAACCACCACATAATTTGTCATTTAATTAATAAATTAAATATATAAAATTAATGATGGTATACCACAATAATAATGTCTCTGTAGGGAAAATATTAATATTTAGTGTTGTATGTACGTCGTAACGGTCACATTATCCTTATTCAATGCACATACTGTCACATGTTCGTATAGAGTTAAAAGGCGTCATTCATTACCATTATTACCGTTAATTAGAAATATAAATGTTAAAATCACAGGACATTGCATTGCGCATGTAATATTTACGTAGCTTTTTTAATAATCTCAGGGAAGCTTATATATTCGAGAATACGGTCTTTATTAGCTGTAAAAACACCAAAATGGTGGGTCGACACGATCAAAAGATATTACCATTTATGTAACATATATTTTGTAACATATATGCGATTTCACAGGGAATCAAAACATATAGAATAATTCTGGTCGACCTAAAATAATTTACCAAGAAGCGTTGTCTTACAGCACAATATTAAATAATACATCTGAAAACCGTAAATATATGTACACAATTTACGGAACACTCACATGGGTATTATGACTTTTTTTTACTTGAACTTGAGCAGTTTTTTTAGTACTTTACTAGCTAGATACGCACCATTAGATATGACAAAATATGTCAAGGAAATATTGACGTCATACAATGTATTTTAACTAGGATGCTTCTTGAAGCCAACTTGTATTTCGGAACAAGTTCACCATTATGCTATGATTGAGGAGTACTAAGGATAAGTCCTGACTAAGGTATATAAGGTCTTACCGGGTGATGTCTGAGAGGTGTGCATGGCGGCGCGGGGAGTCGGGGCAGGCGCCCGCACCGACGACGACATTAGATTCTGTTGACAAATATATAATCTTCAGTTTATTGTCTGTATTCTTTTGATAAAAGCCGCAAGTTTGTTCATTTCTAGTTTTATTAAAAATCCCTTGGCTTGTCTATTATACCAAAATTCAGCACTTACATTATGTGGAAGTGGAACGGAATTCTGCAATGCGGTGGGCGAGAGAGGCGCGTGTGGCCCATTACTGCCGCTCACACCACCTCCGGACTGAAACAAGTGGAGATTAGGATAAAAATAGCTTTACACTATTTTCATGCAAAAACATTATGGATAAAAGAAACATTGCAGATGCGTGCTCTCGCTCACCGCTCAGACGCCATTAATTGCAGTAGCGTCGGTACTGACTTACTTTCTAGTCGTGGGAACATTTTCATTCATTAACTCCATGGTAAGCGTCTGAGCTTGGTTAAAGACCTATGTACATATATTTATTGAGGCGAAGTGCATTGCAGGAGTGATATCACGCGAGCTACTCTCATTACTCCGTTATAATTTACACCTACACTCCAAATAGAATTTTAATGTAAACATTTAATATTTGTATTGTTGCGTATTGACGTAGAAACTACTTCGCGTAATCAATAATTCGATACAGTTGTATAAATACGACGATTTTCCTTTGTATTGTATGTAAACGTGGCTGGTATAATAAAGCTAAGTACAATTTATTGTACTAATTCTAATGGATCTTTGTCCTCTAGCTACAGACGTATAGCCGAGAGGATAAATGGAATTTACGAACAAAGAGACATTAAGTCACAACCACCTACTGTTTTGTATTCGATCTGAATTCTTGTGTTAATCATTCGTTATTGGCGACGTGAAACAAAATAAAACAATTGTATTGCTTTAAAATTATATTCTAGCAATAGTTTTATTATAGCTATGTCATATAAGTACTTAATAAAGAAACGGACGAGTTGCACTCGCAAGTAGAAATAATTATCACTACATAATATAACATTCTTCCTAAGCCGATAGACAACGCACCTGGGCGTAGATATCTCAAATTTGATTTGTAGATTCCGTGGGAGTACCAAAGTAACACCATACTTACTCGCATATAAAGTTGTGAGCTAAAGCAATAGCATCATCAACAAACACATCATCTTTCTATACGATCTTGTGTATGCAATATTTGTGCACGGTGCACAGAAGTCTTGGAATTGATTGCTATACATATGTATGTTAGTGTCATTAGCATTAACTAGATTAATCGACCGACACACACAAAACGCATCCTTGACACACTGGTTCCACTTCGTGAAGTGTTCCAACACTTTGTTGTTGATACATTTATATAACAAATTTTGTGTTAAACAGTACTTTTGTTATTGAATTGATGAGCGTTTTAATCGCAAATCATATTAGTTATATTTTTGGATTTATCTTCTATATAAACATTTTTACAATTCAGGGCGATTATAATAAAAATAAATAAATACTTTATATAATAAACTATGTAACAGGACATTACATTTAAATGTGATCTCGGAAAACAAGGATATTCATAAACACATTATAGTGTACTGAAAACTCAATTGCGGAAAACAAACAACGAGCAAATAACAGGCAAGGCAAGGAAACAAACCTTGGATGAAAAAGGAAAATACATCATCATCGTTATGGCAATGACGGGGCGACATTCGCGAAGCGTGGTGATTCTAATCAAATGAGGTAATAAAACTTCTCTAGATGCTATGCCATATATGCTATGAGATATATGCATAAGATGCTATTTTGGAATAGATATAACTAATGACCGGAGGTCAAACAAAGGTTTCCGCTGGTGGAACTACGGTAGTAATATCATAAATGTTAAAGTTTGGTTGTGTGTGAATTTATGTTACTCAATGGTCACGAAAGCGGATTCACGGGGCACAGCTAATATTGTGAGTACTAACCGGCAGCTGGTGTGGCGGCTGGGCGCGCTTGAGTCGCGCAGGCGCGGTGGGCGCGGGCGCGGCCGACGCGGAGTACCAGCCACACGGACCCACGCTCTGCGCGCCAGCGTGCACGCCGTGCTACGGAACATAAGTTTACATTTATTTCCGTTATCACTCTTAGGGCCTGTTTCATCGCTTTGTGATAAAATATCAATAATATCATTTTATCTGACAGATAAAACTACCTAGATAAATTTGTTTGATAATATTTGCCAGTATTCATTATTTTACACTTCAGCCCGTCTTCGTCCAGGTAAAACCATAATATGATACACCTAAACCTTCCTCAGGAATCACCATATATTGGTGAAAACTGCACAAAAATCCGTCCGGTAGGTTTTGAGTTTATCGCGTTCATACAGACAGACTGACGCTACAGGGAAATCAAAATGATATGCTATCAGATACCTACTTTATAAGCGATTATTAAGGACTATTTAGGAACTGCCGCGTACCGAAATATCTCATGTGAGGCTTTCCTGGTTTCTTCCACAGCTGTAAACGTCCAAGCCCAGGGTACGCAGAACTACCGCGTATATGTCAAATATTATATATATGTATATACCCGCTCTAAACGCCTATTCATTCACAGAATGGATGATGTAAGCATTTTAGATAAACTGCCAATAAAAATGCTCGTATACTACCAAACACGATCGTAGAAGTTGATAGTATCTCGGATTGATACCTCAATAAATGTTAAATATCCCATACAACAGAGTGTAATGATCTATCGAAATGCATGTAACCTTGGCGCGCAGCCAAATCTGGCGCAGCAGGTACCGGGGACTTTGCGAACAGCTTGTACATGCAAAATGTTTTACATATTTCTTTTATTCGCATCTCAACTGCTACACAAAAGTCTTTTGTTTCAGCTGTTCATTTATTGTTTCAGTTCCTGAAATTACGGAAATGTGCATTCGGAACTAATTCGTAAAAAAACATCGATATAATGTTTCTTGCAAGGTAGAAACGATAAAATATTATACAAAACTGGAATTACATTTCCGGTCATAAACATGACAATAGATATAGTAAAGAAAGCTAAAGTGGGCGCACCTACGCGACCACGGTGCCGCAGTCTGCTGAAACATCGGTAAAGAATGTGCCCCAATCGTGGTCTCGTTCGCCATTACTAGACCTAATTCAGAGCGGGATTTACATGTCAATTGCATGATTATGCAACTAATTATATACCAATGGGCAATTCTCTAGTGTTATTTACCTGCGCAAGCGGCGGATGCGCCTGATGACGGTGGACGTCAGAGTTCATGTCGCGCCGACTTCTACCAACCCTGTTTACACCTCATCATCTGTGGACAAAGTTTAATACATAATGATAAGATCTAATCGTACATAATCGAAATAAACAATTTCAGATAGCAATATGTATAAAGAAATGTTCTTTATTACGTTTTGCTATGATTATTTAATGAGACAAGTATAACTTATATTTCGGTTCTCCGGAGCATCTTGAAATAAATAGTGTAATTTTTTAACAGTATACAGTTCATTCCATGTTGTTAATGTCGCTTATATAGTATTCTTAGCGGCCTATTGTATTATTGACAGATTTTAAAAGCAATTATTAAGTTCAATATCGGCTTCAATTTAATTCGGCCATAGAAAAAGTAGCTAACAATTTGAGGAGAATGCTTGAAGCACAATAAAACTGAATGGTTATCACGGTCATAAAACATTAACACAAGTAAGCCTTACTTTCTACAAAAGTATCACCACTATTATTACTATGTAACACAACAGTAATTAATAAATAAATCTTTTTTTTTGTTTTGGAATTAATAGGTAAATACTTACTAATCAATACATATAATAAAACAGTAAAAAAGTGTTCTGTACACTGAAGACATTTAAATAAAAAAATTGAGATCGATAGAGAATCAGTAATAGAATAAGAATGTCTGTCAAAAAAAAGTCTGTCTGTTTGTTTGCACACGCTAATCTCTGGATCTACTGAACGGATTTGAATGAAGCTTTTTTTTGTTGTATAGCTATAAAGCCTGGTCAACATATAGAGTATAAATGATTTTGAAAACTGGAACACCTAATGGAGTACTACGATGATACAGCTAAACTATAGGAAATATAGAAATGACACCTTAACAAAAGTTATTCAGCCTGATGAGCATTTTCTGTTGAGGTATAAAAATCGAAGTTCTGGAACACCTGAAGAAGAGTCATAATAGTTCAGCTAAACTATAGAAAATATACTTTTTCAGTCTGATTAGCATCTTTTGTATACATATATAGATATCGTTACATTTGTCTGTACAATTAAATTTCTCTAATAATTTTGACTCCTTACCAAAAATTGTTCGGCCACGCGAACGAAGTCGCAGGCATCAGCTAGTATATAATATACTACAGGACTGTTTTTTTTTATAATAAAAATTGCTGGTATATTTTCATTTCCTGCTGAATGTTCATATTCAGTCACTGTAAGTTGCGGAAATTGTGATCTTCACGCTTTCTAGGTTCAAAATATAAAGCCAGAAACTTGAATTCTAAATTCAAGAATCTTTGTGATAAAACAACAAAATACTTAGCACAGCTTTTGTCGTTATGGGGTTTATCAACTTCAACATTTAATCTCAAAAACACAGTGACCACAGGCCAAAATACAGCTATAGAAACCACTGAGTATTAAAGACTAATAAACAGTACAATAATAATACTGTTTAGATTTTTCTTCAAATACGTATACTAAGTGATAAAATCACTTGTCTGACCAATTAATCCAAGCTATAAACACGAGCCCTTGCTCACATGGAGTGAGCAGATAGGTTGGTAATCAATCAAGTGTTATGGCCTTATGGCTTCGTCTCCTAATGTAGGTCAGCTAGGCGCCGCTCATCACCCAACACCGGTTTAAGTTTATAGCGAGCTGTGGAGCTATGTATTTCCGTAAAAGGCAGTATTTGACACACAAGCTTGTAACAGTTAAGTATTTATCTAAGGAATTGTTAACATAAAAAAATCAGTGATACATAACGCCTACCTACACAAAGACTTTTCTGGATAAAAAATAATACAATATGACTAAAACTTTTACAATATAATAATAATTAATATTTAGTAAGCACCATTGATGTATCATTATTATGCGATGTGCCATTAAATAGATACATTTGTTTTAATGAATTGATACGTTAGATAAGTACAAAAACCATGTACCTACGCCATTAATAGTGGTATTTATATGTATGTTTACATATTATTCCAATACTTGGGAAAATTCTACAATTACACTATCATACGAAGAATTTATTACTCGAAGGTTGTGCTTGAAGGTCATGCCTGCCTATTGCGCATTAACATCATGTGTCCAAAATATTTGTAAAAAATTATACTTGCAAAATGTATAGTTACATAAATACTTTGAACAAGAGGGTATTGAGGGGAGCGGCTGGTGACTCAGTCTCGTCTCGTCATTAAATAAATAAATAAATATAAATATATTAGGACAAACCACACAGATTGAGCTAGCCCCAAAGTAAGTTCGAAACTTGTGTTATGGGATGCTAACTCAACGGTACTATATTTTATAACGAATACATATATAGATAAACATCCAAGACCCGGGCCAATCAGAAAAAGATCGTTTTCCATCATGACCCGACCGGGTATCGAACCCGGGACCTCTCGGTTCAGTGGCAAGAACTTTACCACTGCGCCACCGAGGTCGTCATTTAGTTAGATATGTGTGTATGTATGGACAAACATCGTCGACGGAGCGTGACGGCTATCGTGACTCCTTGCATTTGCGCGTGTACACCGGCTTATGTAACTTGAATAGGATGAGGCAATCGTCAATTGGATTTAAAAAAAAATATTTGCAGGAAAATGATTTCCCGTTAGAAGGCCGTGTAAACATACGTCTACCGCAACAAATTAACGACGGAAAGGGCATTGGGCAGGACAGAATTAATTGCGAACAGAATTAGATGTTAGGGCATTTGAGGACGGGGGCCGCATCCCGACTACGTATTTCAACGAACTACATGAATTCGTAACTGCTGCCAATAAAATAAATAAAGCCAGCTTCTTTCCGATCTGATGTCAGGAAGCTGGCTGAAGAGAAGTATTTTATTCGCCCTTAAAAAGTTAAATTAAAAGATATATTTATATTAGCCAAGCCAGCTATTCTAGATTAGGGGACAAATATTGCACTAGTGATGCAACTGCAACAAACTGATTTGCCACGAAGCGTGACTGTTCGCATCGCCGCACACCTTCGTGTCCAATGATTTCTGTATTATAGGTACCTTTTTATCATCACGCAACTCTGACGTAACATGTGTTATGGTCAAATGCATCTGAACTGAATACCATAACCAAACCACCAAAGCCACCTTATTATCAGCAAATAAGTATAATGGCAGATGCAATAACCATTCCATAATTTCCATCCATTTTTAGTTGACAAAACTTATGTTTAATGTATTACCACAATGTTGATGCAAGTGTTATAGCGTTAACAAACTCTGTAAGTACATGGAATATTATATAATGAATAATTAAACGTTAATCACTAAAGTAATTGCACGGTAAAACCAATAAGACAATGATTGTAATACACCCGTGCGACGCCAGCGCAATAAATAAAATCAATTGTGTTTGACAATTGACGCATCTCTCTCATGCAGCGATGAAGGTCACATCCACCGCAACGCTCGTGGAGTTGCTTCGTTGTAATTATAATTAATTTAAATTATGGCCACTCAATGTAATGGACTGTATGAGATGACCAGCTAAATGACACATAAACCAGCAGGAAAATCACGTTTATGAAACCACTGACACTTTTATAGGGTCTGTTCTTTGTAATATTTTATATTACTCTGAGCAAAGTTTGATATATCGCAAGTATTTATTTATTTAAATTTCAATAGCAATAAACATTGTGTAAAATTAATACCTGAGATGGCTCAACTAATAACTTATCATCCATTTGGATGAAACTACTACTTGAACATTATGAGCATTTGCTCATAATGTTTAAGTAGTCTTTCCTTGATAACACACATAAGCTGCATAAACAGCGGAAGGTACTGTCATAAAATGTCAAAAAGTCCAAAAGACTGATTTAGTTGTAGTTGTCAAGTATTTAAGATATTGCTGATTTGTAGCCAGGGCTAGAGTTTACATTACAGAGCTGGACTTCCTGTCCCACGGCAGCTCAATTAAATGCTAGCAGACCTGTGGGCAGAATGCCCAATCAGGTTTATAATAGAACCTAGCATAATACCTTATATACTTCAGGTAATACCCTGCATATGCTGGTAAAAATTGATTTGAATTAAAAATAAACACCTATTGATCTCTACGAGTACTAAGTCTCTACAAAGATAAAACCCGGATATGAAACTGGTAGATAAGTAAACTAGAGGATTAACAAATCATTCGGTCATAATTTGTCGAGCAAACAAAAAGCACGGTCGTGACCGACGTATTCAATGTCGTATAGAGGCTATCCGAGATGGATTTGTCGATCCTTGTTTGACATTAGCTCATCGGATTGGAATTCGCCACACGGCCCTCTATGGTATCCAACAAAGAGAGAACACAATGACTAATTAGCACCGAGTTAACCATGCCTCTTGTGAATTCTAATTTAAAACGATTCAATTTGAAACTAAATGTTCCAAAATTAATGACACGAATTATGTAAATGATCCCGGTGATTCATACGAACGAACACATGAAGTAAACAACGAGCAGACCCCGACATCCTCTTTTGGTATTATTAAGGCCTGAACAGGAAAATATCTTTTATTCTTTTATAATGGCGGCGCCAATGAACATTGTAATCTGTGTAATGCTCGAGCAATGGTATGGGCGTGCATAGACTTGACAAACCAACATTCAAATTGAAACTTAGCGAATTTCACTGCAAGAATAAAACAAAGTATCTAAATATTGTTAGTTATATGTATTTGTTATTGTGTCTATAGTATTGGGATATTATAAAAAGCGTATACTATTAAATTAACTGTTATGTTATAAGGCTGGCCAAATACTTCTGCGTATTCTTCTGTATGTCTATGACATTATCTGATTAAATTATCATGATACATGATAATGGCTTCAATTAAATGGCTAATTAAATTTTAATGAGCTTTCTGATGACATAACAACGGCTCAAAAAAGCCACAAGTATTTAAGCAAATCATCGCCAGGAAAATGGGAACGACTAACAAACCCAAGTCAAGTGTGTAGAACTAGCAGAGCATGCGAGGGCTAGATTTGTTGCAGCGAAATCATACACAATACGAGCAACAAGATTGGCCGTGGAGGATGCAGGCGCGTGCCGGGTTGAACGACCACGGCGCACTCGACGCGTTTCACTTTCATCGCTCCAGCCACCGCACCGCGGACGCCTTGCGGCACTTACAAATCATGACACCTAATCACAACTCACAGGCTGAATTACTATGTAGCATAAAAATCAACAGAGCGCTTGGAATCTTGAAGACTTCGACGAGCCATTTTCAATGCTACATTGCGAGAGGGCCTTGCCCATAAATAAAACCGCACGAGAACTTTAAATTGCAGAAACAGGCAAGACGCTGTTGATGGTATTGGCGATTTTAAAACGTATTATCTTCGATAGGTACCTAATACGGTATATTGTATATACTGATGTACTGATATGGATATTTTACTTTTAGGAAGGGTTAAACAACAAAGCACTTCTAAAGATCGGGATGCCTCTGAATGATGATAAATTATAGAGGTTTTTCGAATTCTACTAATATTTACAGTTCCTTAAAAATACATATTAAATAAATAAAACTATTGTATGAATTATTATTACGATATTCATAGAACATTGAAGAGAGGACATTGGGATAAAGTGAAACGTGATGGTCGTTGACTTGTGGCCTTTAAATAAATGTAGGAAGCGATACGCAGTACTGATTACATATCCAAGTTTACCACTGTTTACATTACTAGCATCGTGTTTACATTTTATTTCAGTATTAGACGGCATAAAAACAGGAAACATACATTCCTATCTATGCATGGTAGGGAATAGGTATTCAATGGATATACCTATTTCAATTCCCACGGCAAGACACGCTACACTGCAAGATGAGCTCGCTATTTTGTTTGAAAAACAGTAAGTAAGCTATACATTGTAATACTTTCAAATATAACTCCTCAAATATAATACAACATAAATGAATTTAAAATCTTGTTGCTTGTTAAAATCAATTTTGCAAAACGCAGAAGCAGTTACAAAGAAAATAACGTTGCGGCCTCAATGCTAATAGGAATTACTTCCTTCCCCTCAAGAAGGTCGGTTGAGGAGACTGAGAATAAAATGTTTCTTGTTTATACCAGTATATTTGTGGAAAACGAGACAAATAAAATAAATCCAGACATTGTAAAATTGCATATTCGTGCTTTCCCCTGCAAATGGCGACGTGAACACGTCAGCCATAAATAAACTGCTTCCGAAGGGTATTTTCATGCTTGGAAACCATTAATACTGTTTTGGCTGGAAATGGTGCTTCGATAAATCATAAATGACGAAACCACCACACCTATTTTACAACAACAAGTATATAAATGTATTTTGCGATATGATTTTGAGCTTCTCACAATAAAGAATTTACATGGCGCTAGGGTAAGTAATCTATATTTATTCTATATCTATACATATAATAAAACTGTAAGTAGGCTATATTCATTCGCGCAAGACGTAAAGATTATTGATTGGAATTTAATGTGTTTTGGTTTTCACAGTTCAATAACGGATGGTCTAACTTAAAATCTGGTATAGGTTTAATCGCAATGTACGATCGCAATCGCCTAGAACCCGAGATATTGACTATAATATGTTATGAGCGGACGCGGGCGAAGTTGCGGACAAAAGAAACTTTGAATTAAAACGTTTCATTGATTCGCATCTGCTCATTAGCTTGTTTAGCTCATAGATGACTAATGAGCTATAAGAAACATTATAATAGTAATAGGTGCCTTATTATTTTTACTTGAAAAATGTATAAAACCAGCGTAACTAGTATACAGTGGATATGGGTATGTGTACAAGTTTGGAGTTGGTAAGTACCTGCATGTGGCATAACAAACCGCTACCCACGTCGCCATATCAAGGCAGACGTGTGTTACGGCCTTGGACCGCATCTAGCCGGCTCTACACCACTGGTTGATGCTGATATGATGACACTTTCAGCGCTTCCTACCTATCAAATATCATAACAACACTACTATACACGATGTAAGTTCTGTCATAACTATGACAGAACTTCAATAATACCGTACCTTGAGGTAAGTCCTGTATTTGTATTATCATTATATTTCTTGTTTCAAATAAAGAAAAACTTTATTGGACTATCATCCATTCATACATACCTATTACAAAGTCGTCTGTCTGTTCGTTCGCGCATGGATTTTCATGCGGTTTTCACCCATAGATTGTGTGATTCGTGGGGAAAGTTTAGGTAAACCAATATATTATGATTTTAATGGGACGGGCCGCTAGTAATTAATTTAGGTAAGTAGATTGATATTAGGCAGACAATTCCGGTCTGAAAACACCTTAAGTAGGTACCTACATCAGAAGATAAAAAGGCGAAACAGAAAATCTCTCTTGATGAATATCATACATATCATACCGCACAAGAAAATCGAATATAAACTTTTGAAACATTCGTATATCGATTTGTACATGACCGTAAACAGAATCATATTGCAAATGTCACGCTTTAATAGTTAACAAAGTTACTGCGCAATAATAAATTAGAACTATAAAATTAAATGTTGCAATAAAACATACCATATGCGACTTTCAGCATAATGACATGGTAATCACGTTTCAAGCGGTCCATAAATATGTAGACGTAATATTCAAAATATGCACAAATTTCCACACCGGTTTGCATTCATCAGTAAATTTGTCTTGAAATCATCACAACACTAATCATTGTTTACACTAAAACACGTATGAGTTAAGTAACCTATAAGGAGGTATCTTTGTTTACATGAGCAACGTGACACAGAGGTACACTCGAGTAGAATGGAACGCGGAGAGCCGCATACAGTGGCGTGCAAACCAAACGGACGCTGAACGTTAACTGCTGACAGAGAAATAAGTCAACTTGGCCAGCGGTTTACCGATCTGCCCACCGGCAAACGAATTTCCCTATTAGTAAAGGCATTACACAAACGACCGTCGACATTTATGCCATTTGTCTTAAATGCGTAATCAAAACCGGGGCCGTGAACATTTGCAGCATACACACAATCATATGGAAATGGTACAACTACCAAGGACCTTTCATGATTTTCACATGGGGCAAACTAATGCATCATGGAAACCTGGTGAAACACAGAACAGATTTCAGTGTAGAGCCGCCGCCTGAATGAACTGAAATCTACTTGACAAATGAACAAGAAGTTTCGATTTCCGCAAGTTCTATTGATGCAGAAAATTACTAATCAGACCGTAGCACCAAAACTTCATTTAATTACTACAACAGAGTGTAGGAGTTACCCAAAGGTTTATCTTGGTTGTGCTTACCCACACCTGGTGAACGTACCTACCTGAGCCCTTGTACCTTTGTGTTGAAGGTATGAGATCGGTAAGTGATACATTTGCTTATGGATATTTACAGATTTAGCACGCATAGGTGTCACATTAGGCTACAGCCTAATGTACAATCTCGCACTTTCCAGTGAAGTAAGATTTTCAAGGCTTTCTGGATTTTTAAAATAAAGTACACATCCCTATCAATAATAACCTTGGTTTATTCTAATAGATCAGTAATATACAAAACATCGAGGTCGTCGCCATCCATGATTGGACTATAATAACTGTTCAACAAAAACAAAGATCTTCCTGCAGAACTTCACAAGTAGCTAGCAACGCAGTAACTAAGGCTTAGAAATATCTTGATTTTCGAGTGTCTATTTCCTGATGTAAATGATGTGTAGTGTCCGGTTGCGGCAACCTGATGCTGATCTGCGCACAGGAAACGCTCCACTATGGTACGAAGGTATTACTTGCATGTAATTTACACGGGCACACTCACTCAGCTGAAACGGATAATTACCACACAAATGTTCGGTTTCAGTTTTACTTTACGAGGTCAATTTTGAATATGCGCAAGGCATACAGCAACAAGCATAGGAGCTAAACATTAACAGAGAAATATATTTTTTACCCCCGGCCCAAGACAGTCATATAAATACAGATCTTAGCCATGTATATACAGACTACGCGTGAACACACCGACAGGCCAAAAAGGAAACAAAACATTATAATGAAACATTATAATGAAAAATATTAATTAGACGTACGGTATCCCCAAGTTCACATCCGCGCAATGGCAAAATGCAATACAATTGGAGGTATTTGTGACAACTGGAGCGTGAGAGGAATCCGGCGTACGGTAGCGTTCGCGCCGCATTGCCCCGTGACCGACTGTTGTCGATGTTACTGGAATGCCTTCGCCTTCGGGGGTATCCAGCACATCATTTTGCGACCAAACTATAATGATAGACAATTACTTCGCGTGGTCACGATTTTCGACCTTATATATTCATATTTTCGCGACGATGATCATGATAATAATAAATAAATAAATAATAACTAACGAAACGAAATTAATGTTGCTAAGTTCAATCAAAAATTAGTAAAAAATTACTAATTTTTGACATCAATAAGTAATGTACATCCCAAGTTGATTCACAGTGCTGATGAAAATGATCTATAGGTAGTATTTCTCTGTAGTACTTGTTTCTTTTTAGTCTATCATTACACCAAAAATAAACAAGAACAGTAGTGATTCTTTTAGTCATAAATTTTAGTGAAAATGTAAATAATATTCTGATAAAATTAATAAAAAAAAAATAAAGTGGATTTGTATTACACAGAAATCATACCTGGGAGCATATTAAGGTGTTTCAAATATAAAGGAGCATATTAAGTTAAGATTTGTCTTAAAAATAACTAAGATAAATCTTAAATACAGATACTGTATAGTATATGTACCTTACATATATTTAAAGTAGGTTTCTATGTAAATGTTTTATCTAATAATATTGAATTTAACATGGGAATTTTGGATACCAATTTGGAAAAATAAGTAGGTAAATTCAAAAAAATTTATGAGATAATTTCATACCTCAAGTTTTACATAGTTTGGATAGTAGGAAGCTTACTTATTATGATTAGTGTGGTAGATTAGCAGATATTATACTTTAAAATTTTGCATTTCACATGACTTAATAAACTATGAATTATTAATATAATTATCTTAGGAATAAATTATGGTAATCATAATTATTAACAATTTTATTTTATGTTTGTTTGTTTGCTACCACTATGTATGTTTGTTTGCTACCACTTCAGAATTTATCCAATCATCAATCTACCTTCATTTTGCATACATGTTGTTAATCATACAAGTGATCATACAGAGAAGAGCCTAGGGTATGGGTTTTAGAGTATTCAGGAAAAAATTACTGTTCCTATGGAAAACCTTACATACAGTGGTGTGGGTAAAATCCAGTAAATAAAGTAAAACATGGGCCATACAAACCGCAACAACATAACATTGCTCATACTTTCTTGCTCATAATATTATTTTATTATATTATTACTAACAGAGATTTGATAATTAGATTTAATAAATACACTAGTACAGAAGTACCAGATAGGTATGTAGCATTAAGATCACCTTGTTCATTTATCTTTCAACACACTCAATAACAATATATATATAACTATAAATACAACTTATGAAACATTGTAAATTTGCTACAAACAATGCAATCAGCATGCTATCATAATTTCAATAGGCAACCAAAATTGTAGGACCATAATAATTAACACTTTTTCATTACTTATTTTCCACTTCACAACTACCTATATAAATAGGTATCTATTGAATGAGAAAATTGCCAGATAATGAAAATGTAAAAATTTAGTCATCATATATTTGTTACGCCAGGGGAAAAGAATCCCATGCTAGGTATTTGGGCACTCAGTGGACATTATTTTGCCACAACCAACAAAAACGAAGTCTTCGAATAATCTGAAATTAGTGCGTTGTATGGAATAGTAATCATAAACCTTTTTGATTGATAATTCTCGAGGCGATCGAGGCCGTCCTATCCCGCCTACAGTCAGCAGCCTCTTCCTCGGTACCACCATGACCAACTTAAATAGGTATACATCGTACATTTAAGTAACACATCGAGACTTACCGAGTTTAAAAACACAAGTCCATACAATAACCGTCTTATAATGTTCACTGCATAATGAAACCACTAGAATTTTCAAAATTTGGAAATTCATAAACACACAACACGATACGTCACTCAATGGTCAGCCATTTTATAAATTTATATTCATGTTCTCTCGTCGAAGTACAAAAATGTAGTGTGAAAGATCAAAACACATTCAGCCAACATACAAAGACAGAAAACGCTTGTTTGATCTTGTTTCACCCCAGGAATGAACAATGTCTATGGTAGCAAACATTCATTGCTAAATGCCAATGTCAATCATATGTCAATGTCATTGTGTCAATGTTTTGCATATTTCTTTCCATTCCATTCCCTATCTCCGAATTACCGAACTCCAAAAGAAAGTCTGAAGTGTTTTTTCTTAGTGTGAAATACCGAATTACCAAAAGAACTAATGATTTAAAAAGAAAATAACATATAAAAATCCAAAACTTATAAGTTTTCAAAAGAATGACCGTCAAAGCAAATAAAATATTTGAGTCTGTTGATTCTTTCAGAAATTATATTTCGGTTATCAGTAAAAGGAAATCTTTTAGATATGGTCTACCGTTCATTATATTCGTATTAGGTGGTTCCTTCGGTTTACGAGAATGGACACAAATAAGGTTATCTTTGGCAAACAACACTATAGATTATTAATATTTATCTATTTTAGCAACTTTAGCTTAGTAATTAGTAAAGGTTGAGTTTAGACCACGGAAACCCGGTCTGAAAAAGGAACTTCAACACCTTAATTAAAAGATTAGTTTATTTCATAGTGACCTATACAAAGCAAGCAAGGTCTTCAAACTATAGACACTAAAAAGTATATTTGCAAATATAATATATACACTATAAGATATATTTTCATGACTGAGTTTACATGTCTTGTAAAATTTTGTTGTCTTGTAAGATTTTTAAATCTTGACAATACATTTGTCTCATGTAACTACATAGCACTGGAATGTTTTGATTAGTCTCATTAATTTTATTTTTAAAAATATAAATCTTTCCTTTCAGATATCAGTTTTCTCAAGTAAAAGGAGTTAGTAGGGAGGAAGCTCAAAAAATGGGCCTTAATAAAACTAAAGAAGTCACATTAGAAGACACATATGAAGAAATAAAGAAACTGGATATTGATAATTGGGAAAATAAACGTGGACCTCGGCCATGGGAAGAATACAGTAGTCAAGCTCCACAAAAATAATTAATCAAAAAATGTAGATTGTTTTGTAGGGTAGGTAGTACCTATGTAATGGTAAAGAATGTATATTGATAACTCAAATCTAAGTCAAATAATTTTATAACTGTAAACTAAATTTATTGAAATAATATTCTAAATATATATCTAATTTCAAGACAATACTAGACTAAACTCAAGTTTATTACTAGTATTGCCCCAGTACAGTGCCACCAAACTATTCCGTAATAAAAATGTGTCATTCAAAGGTTTTGTGTTTCAAGCGTGGAATTATGTATGTAGTACTTATGAAATGCATGGTTTCAAGTCTTTCTATTTGATCATATAATACAACCTATGTCTTATTTATTAGTAGATATTCCTCAAAGTCCCCCCTAAACAAATAATAAATACATTGTAACAAATTATTTCATAGATCATCATTTTCTCCATAACATATACATGCAAATATTTGGTTAACAAATTTTTCTGTGGCCGACTTGGAACACAAACCCTCCACCTAATTTTCCGTCAACATAAATTATCTTGTTTCTCGCTTACTCCATCAATACACAAGTACTTGTCAATATGAGATGTCGTTATCAATGCGCCCGTAGTTCATTGTTTTCGTATAATCAGAGGTGTCCAGTCCAGAACACTATATATAGCTTTTGTTTCCATATTTCCGAACATAGTCGCCTTCTGCACCAGTGTGTGTAAAGGCTTGACTCTTAACGTGTGCTCTCGCGGAACAGCGAAATTACTTATTCTCACGCGAAATTAATTAATCCGTTCGTCAAAGTGTCTGTGATAATACTCGATTTTGAATATGAAAGCTATCCTGCTAACATTCGTAGGCCTCTTGTCTGTTGCGGCCCCAGCATTCGCGGCACAATGCCAGTTGAACCCGGTAACCATCCCTACGGAATGGCTGACCCTCAAAAACTCCTGTCGGAACAGCATGCGTCGGCAAATCCAGGAGGAAGTCAAAGCTGCCTTGCAGTACTTGGCCATGGGTGCTCACTTCTCTAAGGACAATATCAATCGTCCCGGTTTTGCCCAACTGTTCTTCGACGCGGCTTCTGAAGAGCGTGAGCACGCAATGAAGCTCATTGAGTATCTCCTGATGAGAGGAGAACTCACTTCCGACGTCAGCTCGCTCATACAGATCGGCGAACCAGAACTCAAACAGTGGGTGAGCGGTGTTGAAGCCCTGGAGCATGCGCTCAACATGGAGACCGAAGTGACCAAGAGCATCAGAACTGTAATTGTTAACTGCGAGAATGACGACTCCTATAACCATTACCACCTAGTAGACTATCTTACTGGTGAGTTCTTGCAGGAGCAATTCAAGGGTCAGCGCGACCTCGCAGGCAAGGCCTCTACCCTCAAGAAGATGATAGAACGCCATGATGCCCTTGGAGAGTTTATGTTCGACAAGAAACTTATGGGCATGAACATCTAGATAGTAGACGGCTGTGTCAGTGTGCTGCATTGTCAGTTAATCTTTCGCAATACAGGTGTACCTACGGGTAGTTACCTTTAAATTGGTTCCCGCAACGATAATGTAACAAAATAAGCACAATGTTAACTAACCATTTTGAGAATAACATAAAAGTTACAATAAATTGTACATCTTGGTTTGATTAGAATCATTTTATTTTCGTTACCTACTGCTGATACGTCTGAGTACGATGTACATACTGTAGAGTAGGTAGGTACCACAGACCATTTAGGTAGGTATGTACAACATTAGTTACCTACCCATACCGTGCCCATACCACAATTACCAAATGATCACATTATGTTGATGTTAGTCATCACTCGTTTCGTTATTTACTATCTAATTACGACTACATTATGTAATTATAGTAAATACTTAACTAACTGGTAGTAGGTGGTACATGTAGATAGTTGTGCTCCACACCGAACTCGGGCAGATGCATTGCTTAATTTGTTTGAGTGCTTTTATTTACCGCAATGAATAATCAGCAATGTATACCGAACTGCCAAAGCTTAGCCGTTCGCGGATAGTGTGTAGCCCACATAAACATCGCATAGTTTATACCTATTAGTCCCAAAGCAAATGCAGACTCCACGTAAGTAATTGGCAAACAGCTCGCCAAATTTTTCGGTTTCGACGAACATTGCTCGTTTTTCTAGCGGTAAATAAAAGCTCTAATACAAACTAGGTACGCAATGGTCGTGACAAACATACCTAGTCACAGTCTTACGCCTTTAGGTATAATTTTAGTAAGATAAATATCCATCCAGATCAAACCGAAAAAGATCATTTTCCATCTCCCATTAACCGGGATGGGATTGGATTGCCACATACCTACCTACTGGGTTTGATTGAAACCGGGACTTCCAGTGTGGTAGGTACCTGTTCCGCATGATGAAACTTTTGGTGAATGTTGACATTGTATGCAGATTTATGGACCCGGCTCGACTACGCTATGACCAAACATTTATTTTTTTTAGTCTAGCTATGGTTGGCTAAATGCCAAGTACCGTTCATTGACGCCAAAATATGGATTGTAATTTGAATGGAGTTCATCCAGAATACAGAGCGTTCATGGCGCGCCGGGTTGTCGAACTCAAATGCCACTTTAAAAGAGATACCTACTAAAAATACTCCATCTTAAAAATACCTACCTAGGTATCTAAACTTCGCTCTGCTGACACTACCGTATAGTAAACCACAATTCCAACCTATCTGTCGCGAAACGGTACGAACGACTCTTACCGTTCTTGGTAAGGATACCTACATATTCTTATTTATGAGAAGAGTCTCAAGGACTCATACCCATGGTGGGTACATAGTACCTAGTAATTTTAATTCGCAGAATTAATTGTACTTTGGCCGAAAATCCATCCGCTGTTTTTGGAACTGAAATAAAATAATTGATTTTATGCGTTTATTCAATTTGCGCATTAAGAACACGTGCGAAGTAGCGAGAACGTGCGTGTCTTTGTATGTTGTTGTTGGTAAAATTAGAACATAGATACTTCCCTACTTTTATAATTGCGTAGTAAATAGTCTACTTACGACCTCGTACGTCGTGCGTTGCGTCTGCTAGGTAATCTAATAAAATAGACACAAGTGTTGTCTGTAATTTGATTAGATACCTATATAGGTACATAGGTACCTATATAGGTATCTAATATTTAGACATAGGTCTAAAGTTACTACTGATCTTGGCCTTACTCATGTCACAGATATTAGAACTCATGATGGTTACCAAACATTACCTACCTACTGTAATAAAAAACTTCTCGAGTCTGAGCATTGCATAGGTACCTACCTAGATTTGTAACATTTTTATATCTGTGGTGCACTGCATAGATTTAGAAGGGCCACGCGCGCGGTGCATTGTAGCTTCCAAAAGGAAAGGATTTTTTTTAGTTGAAAGTCCAAATTCCTACGACAGGCATTCGATAGGTATAAATGTGGGCTAACTTGTAAATTTACAGTTACCTACCTATACATTGTCGTCCATTTCTATAGGCAGGCCATAATACCTACATCAGCCACAGTCTAGGTAGGTACCTAGGTGATGATTTAATTTCCATATCATTAATTACCAAAATAAAACCAGTTTTTACATTTGACAAATTTACCTACAAGTTTTGCATTTGACACGCCTTTTGCATAACGCAATGTTTTCAATTTCTTTACCCACTACTACGTCACAAAGAAAATGCTATAATCATACATGATCATAGATGAAATAAATAAAATACCATGTCATGTCATGACGCATGCTTTCTAGAAGTTTATTATTAGGTTTTCATCTCATCTTTCTTCTTAAGAGTAAATGAAACAAAACAACGGTCGGCTGATTTCGTGAAGTCTCGCCATTGTTCGGGTCAAAACATTGATCGCAATAACAGGCATCTATATAAAGAACGGCGCCCCTATTGGTGGCGCATTTAAACTTTGTGACTGATTCGAAACAACATTGACGTGTGACTCTTCAGAGCTGTTATTTGAGGGCAATATTATATTTTTTAAGTGTGAATTTACCAGATTGGACTAAATTCTAGTGATTTAAACGGTGAGTTAGCAAAATTTATAATTCAATTTCTAATGTTTCCAAGATAATTTAAGTATTCTATGTTAGGTACGCTATTTCCTTGATGTAAAATATGGTGAAACTTTCGCCATTTTGTAATGATGATGTCTGTATGAGCAGCACACCACTGGAAAATCGAAATAATGCTTGTAAAATGAGCATTATGTTGTGAAATATTACTTTGGTAGTGCCATTTTTTTATTATTTTAGCAATTAAGACGTTCACATGAGTAGGTATGCTTATCTAGATATTGGAATGGAACTGCGCAATACCTATTAGCGAGCGCGTGGTGATAAATTTGCATAGGCATTATTTTAAAAATTAGGAGAAATTGAAAACTAAATAGTTACCTATAACGAGAGTGAGTGAGGATTTATTAGTTCTACGAGGACATGACCTAGTGACCTACTTTTTCATCTGTTTATCACGAAGCGGTCACAGCAAGCTTGCGAATTATTTTACTACTATTATTTTAGCAAGCAAAAGTGAAGTGTCATAACTATCATGAAAACGAAGCGATAGCGAGTACATGGCAGTTGGTAGGAGGGGCGTAGCTTTTGGTATATTATGGTATTTAAAACATATTGTACGTTATTACAGGCAAAATGCAGATCTTCGTGAAGACTTTGACGGGAAAAACCATCACCTTGGAAGTAGAACCATCTGATACAATTGAGAATGTAAAAGCCAAGATCCAAGATAAAGAGGGCATCCCCCCAGACCAACAGCGGTTGATCTTCGCTGGCAAGCAGTTGGAAGATGGACGCACATTATCCGATTACAATATTCAAAAGGAATCTACACTTCACTTGGTGTTACGTCTCCGAGGTGGCATGCAAATCTTTGTTAAAACCTTGACTGGAAAAACAATTACCCTTGAAGTAGAGCCATCAGACACTATCGAAAATGTGAAGGCTAAAATTCAAGACAAGGAGGGCATCCCACCAGACCAGCAGCGACTGATCTTTGCTGGTAAGCAGTTGGAAGATGGACGCACACTATCCGATTACAATATTCAGAAAGAATCTACACTTCACTTGGTACTACGTCTCCGGGGTGGTATGCAAATCTTCGTCAAGACATTGACTGGCAAAACTATAACACTAGAAGTTGAGCCATCAGATACTATCGAAAATGTTAAGGCTAAAATCCAAGACAAAGAAGGCATCCCACCCGACCAGCAGCGTCTTATTTTTGCTGGCAAGCAGTTAGAAGATGGACGCACACTATCCGATTACAATATTCAGAAGGAATCTACACTTCACTTGGTACTGCGTCTCCGAGGTGGTATGCAAATCTTCGTCAAGACTTTGACTGGCAAAACAATCACACTTGAGGTAGAACCTTCAGACACCATTGAAAACGTGAAGGCTAAAATCCAAGACAAGGAAGGCATTCCTCCAGACCAGCAACGTTTGATCTTCGCTGGCAAACAGTTGGAAGATGGACGCACACTATCCGATTATAATATTCAGAAAGAATCTACACTTCATTTAGTATTACGATTGCGAGGCGGTATGCAGATTTTTGTCAAAACTTTGACCGGTAAAACTATTACGTTGGAGGTCGAGCCATCTGATACAATTGAGAATGTAAAAGCTAAGATCCAAGACAAAGAAGGCATCCCTCCTGACCAGCAACGATTGATCTTTGCTGGCAAGCAGTTGGAAGATGGACGCACACTTTCTGATTACAATATCCAGAAGGAATCAACACTGCATTTGGTTTTGCGTTTGAGAGGTGGTATGCAGATTTTTGTCAAGACCTTGACTGGCAAAACTATCACACTTGAGGTTGAGCCCTCTGATACCATAGAAAACGTAAAGGCTAAAATCCAAGACAAAGAAGGCATTCCTCCTGACCAACAACGATTGATTTTCGCTGGTAAGCAATTGGAAGATGGACGCACACTATCCGATTACAATATTCAGAAAGAATCTACACTTCACTTGGTGCTGCGTCTCCGAGGTGGTATGCAAATCTTCGTCAAGACATTGACTGGCAAAACTATAACACTAGAAGTTGAGCCATCAGACACTATCGAAAATGTTAAGGCTAAAATCCAAGACAAAGAAGGTATCCCACCCGACCAGCAGCGTCTTATTTTTGCTGGCAAGCAGTTAGAAGATGGACGAACACTTTCTGATTACAATATTCAGAAGGAATCTACACTTCACTTGGTGTTGCGTCTCCGAGGTGGTATGCAAATTTTCGTCAAGACTTTGACTGGCAAAACAATCACACTTGAGGTAGAACCTTCAGACACCATTGAAAACGTGAAGGCAAAAATCCAAGACAAGGAAGGCATTCCTCCAGACCAGCAGCGGTTGATCTTTGCTGGTAAGCAGTTGGAAGATGGACGCACACTATCCGATTATAATATTCAGAAAGAATCTACCCTTCACTTGGTGCTGCGTCTCCGAGGTGGTATGCAAATTTTCGTCAAGACATTGACCGGCAAAACTATCACATTAGAGGTGGAGCCCTCGGATACTATTGAAAATGTGAAGGCTAAAATTCAAGACAAAGAAGGCATTCCCCCTGACCAGCAGAGGCTAATATTCGCAGGTAAACAGCTAGAAGATGGACGCACACTATCTGACTACAACATTCAAAAGGAATCCACTTTGCATTTAGTTTTACGATTGAGGGGAGGAATGCAAATTTTTGTTAAGACTCTGACTGGAAAAACTATTACTTTAGAAGTGGAGCCTTCAGATACTATTGAAAATGTTAAAGCCAAAATTCAAGATAAGGAGGGTATCCCTCCTGATCAGCAGAGACTCATTTTTGCTGGGAAACAATTAGAAGATGGACGCACTCTTTCCGATTATAATATTCAGAAAGAATCTACTCTTCACCTAGTATTGCGTCTCCGTGGAGGGATGTAAAACTAAAGTGAAATTATGATTATGTCAAGTAATAAATAAATGATTAAAAAAATTTTTTTTTTGTTATAATTGTAGTTACTAAGTAGGCTGGCAAGGATATTTGGCTCTGTGACTAAAATCTAAAACTTTCGAAAGTCTTATTACAACAGCATACATTTGATCTGGGTCTTTAACAATATGCATAACCAAATTTCCTCGAACTGACTTTCCCATTTATAATATTAGTATGGTTCACAGACTTTTATTAATCTCGAGGTATGGGTTACGTATGGATAATCATGACTGGACTGGCCATAAATTAAATAAAAGAAAAAAATGACTAGCGGCTTGGCTCGTGTAAAAATAAGTGCACATTTTGCGAAGTGCTTATTTTGCGTCAGACCCATTAGTTTTCGTGTGGAGTTTTGGGACATTTGTTGAAGTCATTGAAATATGATGATAAGTATTGAAAATATTGGTAAAAATCAATGCTTCAATCATCGGCTGCAAGTTGCAATGCCTTCTCCACATTAGTTGCACCAGTAATATATTCTTATCTATGTTCCACACTGTCGCTGTCGCCGAACCATAGAATAGGGAGCATTACTGCACATTTATCTCGCCAGAGTACACAAAAGCTTTGCCGCCTTTTGGTGTGTCCATTAATACGTTTATTTTAGAGTACTTTATTAATCCTTTCATTATGTAAGCATTCATTTGTGAAAATATACAACAATATACTTAGCATATTCGGGTGCCGAAATATTGGGAAAAATCGTTTCCCATAAGATAAAACACTTCGAAAACTATGGGATACGCCTCACGCTGTAAAATTTTCGAGCCAGTAAACGGTCGGAAATAAGCTCAGAACACTTCACACGTTTAGACTTATTAAAATATGGACTCATATAGATAACATCTTAGTCAAAATCAAGTTTATATCAGTTTATGACCACAGTTGACCAAATAATGCAGAACATGACCTAAAATAGTGTTATTATTTTCAGGATAATTCACTAAATCTTTCCTTTTTCCTTTATACTCGCACCACGATTGCGTAGAAGGTATTTTTAGTCGTAAATTTGCAATAATATTGAAAATTGGCGCTTTTTGCCTCCATTGGCAATGTTTGTGTACCTTAGTTGTACCAGTAGCGCTATCTGCGCTGAGCTTTGCGTAATATGCCCTCACCATGCCTATTCCATGAGGAAATTTGTACTATGACACTTTCATATTTTTCTGCCTAACCGCTTGTTAGATTGTCGTAGTCATGGATTTAGTACGTACTTCGCCACGGAGTACCTACTAATTCCATGGTCGTAGTCTAATGACTAGGTACACTACAAATGCTAAAATCCGGTTTCCTAGAAACATTTACCTAGCTTTTTTGTAAGTTTTATTTTTCAGGAATCGAAATAAAACTTACAAAAGTTCCATATTGTTAGTTACATGGAAGATAATTTTAGAGAATAAATAAAGATCATACAAAATACAAACATGTTCATTATTATATGCTATGTATCCTCTACTTACTACGTACATAATTCAGAGTATGATTTAATCACAGATATAAAAGAACATTATATATCTATGGATTTAATATAGACTGACTAGGTTTACAGTACGCATCACTAGCTAAGACGCTTGGTAAAACGTTATACGTACCAACGTGTCCCACTTTTTCAGTCAATATCAGCACTCTAGTACAATAGGTACGCTCTAGTAGTTAGTTTTATTTCCAGGTGTGTCTCTTATTGTGTCATGGTGTCGTTCAATATTTTAGTTTGTATTGGATGGTGGTTATGTTGATGGATATGGTGGTGGTGGTGGGCACAGACAAGAGTAGAATTCATTAAATTAATTCTATAAATTAAAAGTGGTGGGCCCGTACTACCTACTGGATATAATACCTATAAATTTATGATTTATCAAAACCACAAGATCATTACAAATATAACGTGACGAAAAAATTTCCATTTGTTACTTTCGTCACCTTTTGTATTTCACTGAATCATTTAACATAAGTACTGTAATTACTCAAAATGTGGTTCAATGAGAAGTTTACAGTAATATCTTTTTTTACGTGTTTCATATATGGTAGTTGTAAGTACACTTACAATTTCGTTTCTCCTGGTACATATTTTCAAAGATTTTACTCAACAGTTTGTACTCTTCAACATTTGCATTTTGTTTTCAGGCTCTATTTATAAGAATTTAAGATACTTCGAGACTTTACATGCTTCAAGTTTTACACATCATATAGAAAAAAGAGGTGCAAAATTGTCTAACCATCCATTTAATACTATCAAAGAATTACACTTCAAAACTCATGGTAAACAGTTTCGTCTGATTCTACATCCGCACAGTTCTGTGTTACATTCCAATTTCAAGGCTTATGAAGTTGACGGTGATGGAAAAGAGAGTACAGTTCATGTTGGTGAGTCTGCAAGCCTGCTATGTCACAATAATTTTTATTTCACATGTGATACTGGAAAATTTACTTTATTGTTTTGATTGAATGACCTGAAGTGCCAACTTAGGGCTCAGAATACAAAGCCAAATAATTATCTTAATTTGTTTGAATATTTATGTTGAACATTTCTCAAGAATATAAATATTATTCACATATTATTTTATCACTGTTGTAGCTATATTATATATATTAGGTTTCAGTTTTTACCAATTTTCCATCCAAGTTATCTCAGCTAGACATTTCTAGCTGCAATTGGCCAGTCATAAGCTCATTATGCCTGAGCAACATGACTGGGAAATTTGTGAGGCAAAAACTATCTCTGCTTGCAGCCAAATACTTTTTTATGATTAATTTAGTAATGACATATATTATATTGGTTGCAGATCGTGATAACTTCTACACTGGTAGAGTGTTTGGAGAAATTACCTCAGATGTAAAGTTGCACATGGAAAATGGCATGATTACAGGTGCTATTCACCTGCCAGAGGACACTTACCATATAGAGGTGAATTACTGTTAAACTCAATTGTTCAATAATAGATGCCCCTCTGGTCACATTGGCTACTGAGATTCACAACCAATTGCTAAAGAAGAATGTTAATTATTCTTGCCACTGCAATTCTAAAGCCAATAGATTGTTTACTCTTGATTTTACATTTTATTGTATACTGTGGGCTCCAGCCTACAGTATAAAATAAAATTTACTCATGGCTTGGGTATTTTGCACCTACATGTAGTGTTAGGCCTGATCAGCGATTAACGTTTTCATAATGATTTTTACAGCCATCTTGGCGCCATTTGCCTCACTTGGATGACGGAACCATGATAACATATCGCTCATCAGACATAAAATTCAGTTGGTCTGACACTCCCCATGACCACGCCAAGCCTCGTGTGTGTGGCTATGTCAAAGATGGATATGGTAACAAAATTTTTATAATTCATAAAGCACATAAGATGATAATGTGATGTATTAGATAAACTATACTTTTAAACCTTTTCATGTGGGAACCGTGGGAATTTTGGTATAAAAAGTACCCTATGTGAAATTCCTGGTTATTTTCTACCAGTGCACCAAATTTCATAACAATTGGTCCAATAGATAATATGTGAAGTGGTAACTAACAAACTTACTTTCACATTTATAGTTATATATTATAGTATATTAGTTGGATCATTGATATAGATATATGAAAATTCAAAGGTATAATAAATTTATATATATATATAAATTTGGTACACTGGTAGAAAATTATATATATATATATATATATAAATATATATATATATATATATATATATATATATATATATATATATATATATATATATATATATATATATATATATATATATATATATATATATATACATATACATACATACACTTTGGGTTGTGATTGTGAATGGCTGTCAACTGGAGAGCTCAAATTCAAATTCGATTTTTAATTACTATTCTAATTAATTAGGATTTTTAATTACTTCCAAAGCGCAGGTGAAGGAGAAGCGGCGCAACAGACTTAACCACATCCTTTTCTCCAAGAACATCAATTAACAAATATAGGACGAATTTACATCATTATTAAAAATATCAAAATTTGAATGCATAAATAAAAGGGATGAGATAGAGAGTTGACATGGAATCGTTTTTAATTATTCTTAATCTATTTTAAGGATTGGATACAGATGAGGAACATGAGGAAGAACCAGAAATAGATTTAGAGCAGCAACAAGAGCAATTGGAAAAATATAAATATTTGAATCAGTCTTTATTTACTGAGAATGGATCAGTAAAGGCGCAGCGTGTGAAAAGGCAAAGTGACTATGAATACACGCCCACCAAGACCAGGTGTCCTTTGCTGCTCGTGGCTGATTATAGATTCTTCCAGGAAATGGGAGCCAGTAACACGAAAACTACCATCAGTTATTTGGTAAGTAGCAGTAAAAATGACTTACTTACCTATACCTAATGGTTCATTACCCCAAATCACCATAAGGGTCTTGTCAGTGAGAAGAAGTGACATTATTTATCATGAGAGTCAAAATCAAATCATTTATTCAGAAATTAGGCCTTCACAGGCACTTTTTCACGTCATATTCTAAATTAAATTATATTTACCAAAGCTACAAACTACTAGCATTTCGGAACAACCATTGCTGAGAAGAAATACCAAACGAAACTCATTCAGTGTTGATCCCTATCATGCTAGAAGGGCTTACCATTTATTAAATATAAATTTATGTATAATTATTTATCAGTAATATAAAAATGTAAGTACACAATAAAGTACATGGTCAAAAGGTATACTGAAACATATTATGATTGTGATCGAGTGCTGATAAAGGAAAAAAAATGAAGTAACCAAACAAAAAAACTTTTAATAAGAGATCGAGCTGACCAGTTCCCCCCCGCAGCACCCGTTCACGAGTTGACGCGTCAAAGTAAAAAAACGGTCGTAATTATAAAAAAAAAGAAATAAAATATAGTAGATAACAAAAAAATAAAATATAGTAAAACATAATCGAAAAAAGATCAAGTATGTGGCCCGCATTTCATGTGTAGTGCATTTATACATTTTATTTTTAATCCAAAAAACTAGTCTGTTTTCTTTTTCTCTGGTACAAGTACTTTATCTCTAGGTGAATTTTCTTTTCAGATAAGTCTCATTGACCGTGTGCACAAAATATATAATGATACTGTTTGGCAAGACCGTCAGGTACGTCAATTTATTCATATTTATTCGGTTATGGGTATGCATTTTTTCTAAAGATGATAAGACGATATCTTTAGAAAAGAACTATACTATAGACAGAAAACTTCATCATATCTTTTGCTTCGAAGTGAAATGCATATTAGAAATACATAAGAAACAGAAGTGCTGACATCTTTTGTCCCTCACCACGTGCCTGCCCTAATCTGCCTGTTTGTTTGAGATTAGTTGGATTGGGCCGGCAAGATGTATGGAAAATCTTCCATCTCATTTACCTACAGTTACAGATGTCTGTCGTCTATATAGTTTGCTTGGTCTTTGCTTTCTCTAGTACGCTATTACGCCCGTCGCCGCCCGATTTTTTGAACAGAAGCTTTTTTCGTGTATGCCATTTTCCTTTGTTCTGTGCCTTTCATAGAAAAATAGGTGCGGTAAATATAAAAAATATATATTTGCTCCTAAAAAACTTAGTTTAAAAAGCTGTTTTTTTTATTAAATTCTTTGTCTTTATCCATTTATTTGAATTTCTTTGTCCTTGTCTACAATACACAAATTTTGTTTGATTGATAGGACATGGACGGGTTCAAAGGCATGGGGTTCGTGATAAAGAAGATCCTGGTGCACTCGGAGCCGACGCGCGTGCGCGGTGGCGAGGCGCACTACAACATGGTGCGGGAGAAGTGGGACGTGCGGAACTTGCTCGAGGTGAGACTCAATGTTTATTTGTATGTTAAACTTATTAACTTTAATACGAAAATATAACAGCCGGATTTTTCTACTTTATAAATTTATGAAAGTGTTATAATGTGCGAGTTTACACAGCATTGAAGTTAGTTAAGTAATAATTGTAAATTCGTAGGTATTCAGCCGCGAGTACTCGCACAAGGACTTCTGCTTGGCTCACCTGTTCACGGACCTGAAGTTCGAGGGCGGAATCCTAGGGCTCGCGTACGTCGGCTCGCCGCGCCGGAACTCCGTGGGCGGCATCTGCACGCCCGGTATGGTAATCCATATACCGTAGACAGTACTCGTAGACAGAGAAAGCCCCGTCACATCTTCCATTTCGTTCTTACAAGAAAGAGATGTGGAAATTTGAAATACATGAGAAGAAACGAGACAGAGCGTTGATATATTTTGATCTTCATCACGTTCACGACCCAATCTGTCATCTCAGTGAGCTTGTTTCTTTGGTCCGATGAACAAAAATAAAACAAAAATTTGTTCGCACTGGGAATCGAACCCAAATGGCGTGCGAGCGTGGTGACTACTACGCTGTTGCGGTTGTCTGGGTGTGTTTGAATCCGATGCTTATGAAAGATCCGATGTAAGCATATATTAATTTTTAATATTATTTTATTATGATTTAAATATTTTTGTTTTTGTTTTCAGCTGTTTTGGCGCAATAGTGTGAGTGTTTTGCTTTTTATGTTCTTTCTGTTAGCTTTTGTTTTTTTTTTTTTGGATTAATTAATTTTATTAATAAGCTTATACTGTTGTTTTTATATTTGTAATTTGATGTGTTTACATCATAGACTAATTTATATAAATAACTGATTTACATAAATTAGTCTAGGATTTAAACATATTAATAAGGACCGCCTTGTTTCATGAGATAAGTCTAAATTGGTTAATTATCTTTTTCAGTTTCACTTATGCTTTGATTATGGCTCTATACTATGACATTTAAGCATACATGTATATTTATAATATCATTATTATGCAAAGAACACATGCTAAAAGTACACACACAACAACTATTATATAAATATACAATATTGGATTTATTTATTGTTCTAAGTAAAAACATAGTTATAAACAAATGGCTAACTGAATGCTACAAGCATTCTATCCCAGCCAATCACTAAGACAAACAGAACATATGTGCGACGCAAAAAAGTGAAGTAAAAGAATATCTTCTAGAATTTTGTCTGAAATATATATTGCAGAGTATTTCAAGAACGGCTACACGTTATACCTGAACTCTGGTCTGAGCTCGTCGCGCAACCACTACGGGCAGCGCGTGATCACGCGCGAGGCGGACCTGGTGACGGCGCACGAGTTCGGCCACAACTGGGGCTCCGAACACGACCCCGACGTGGCCGAGTGTTCGCCCGCCGCCTCGCAGGGCGGCTCCTACCTCATGTACACCTACAGCGTCAGCGGGTACGATGTCAACAACAAGGTAATTACTTTTAAGGTTACATAGGTGTATAGATTATATAGGTGTATAAAAATTCGATTTTCAAAGCAAAATCATTTGTTAAACGCGACAAGAGTATATGTATACGTCTAGCCTTGGGATGAGTTGATAAAGTATTGTTTGCGCAGCGTTTCTCACCGTGCAGCCTGCGGTCGATCCGCAAGGTGCTGCAGGCTAAGTCCGGGCGCTGCTTCTCGGAACCCGAGGAGAGCTTCTGCGGGAACTTGCGCGTTGAGGGCGGCGAGGAGTGCGACGCGGGGCTGCTGGGTAATTACCACAGTTTGTTTCTCAAGTTGGTCTTTGGTTTCTCGCCTGAATTTTGTAAATTTTTAACTTATGTTCTGGAGTTCTGTCCTGTGTTCTGTATGTTTATCATTTTAAAGTTTGTTTCTCAGTGTTTCTCGTTTTACGTTTACATATTGTTCTAAAATGTCCCGTGTAAATTGAGTATTAGATCTGGTGTTGTCGTGGACAATTGCTACTATCTATATTAATTTAATATGTTTGTTCATTTGGCTATTTCAGGTACCGAGGATAATGACATGTGCTGTGATAAAAATTGTAAGCTGAGAAGGGGTCAGGGAGCTGTTTGCAGGTATTCACGATTCTATTCTATATGTTCGATATATTATAACATATAAATTAAACCTTTTTGTGTTAATCATTGCTGTCTCATTCTCATAATTAAAGAAAAAAAAATAACGGGACTTAGCAGCTGAATATAAATAGAAAAAAAAATCGTTTATGTGGTTATATTATTATTGGTAGTGTGATTGTTGAGAAACCCACACATAGCAAATACTTCAGTCAGACCACCAGATCATTCTATTTACCTTAGAGATGGGTTTACGGCCAGTATTTGCACACACGCAAAAGTTGGGTTCGCGGCTGAGTTTTCGCGAAGAACGCTGAGCGCAAACCCTGTAGATGTAGAATAAGGAATGTGTCAGCGACAAGAACTCCCCGTGCTGTGCGGGCTGCGTGTTCGCGCCGCCCGGCCTCGTGTGTCGCGAGGCGGCGCACTCCGCCTGCGAGGGCGAGGCCATCTGCAACGGCGTCTCCGCCGACTGCCCCAAGGTAACTAACACATCTCTAACTAATACTGTATAACTATACAACACATTGTGTTTTTTAAATAAACATGAGTGATATCTGTACAGTTCAGTGAACAAATACTTACTTTAAGCAAAGGTATGCTTTGTATGCATTGTTTTATAAATATATGTATGCTCGTATATTTTAAATATTATAAAAAATATACACAGGATGATACTAAGTGATAAGATAAATGGGTAGTTATTTTTAGAATAAATTCGGATGAAAACATGCTTATCTGAAAAAAAAACTAATATCTTTATTTTTTAAGTAGCTATTTGTGCTTTTCATCCAAAAATATATATAATTAATTATAGTAGGCTGGGAACACAACCCTTTACTTTAGTAACATTTATATTGATTGACAAATTCCCAGGCGCCGGCGATCGCGGACGAGCACGAGTGCGCGGAGCGCGGCCGCTGTCGCAACGGCAGCTGCGTGCCCTACTGCGAGACGCAGGGGCTCCACAGCTGCATGTGCGACATAGGTACTTGCACACTTGCTGCTGAATCAATGAGAAAATGATCTTCATTCCGTCATACATGGTCCATTACATTTTACAAAAGGACATATGTTTAATAATCACTGACGTGCAAGAGATTAAGTGTCAAAAAATAATCAATTGTCAACTGCCGAACTGACATCAACATTGCTAATATGAATGACATAATAATATTATTAATGACAGACAGACAGACAGCGGGAAGCGGCTTTGTTTTACTATGTAGCGATCGATGATGATGTTTGTGTCCAGTGGCGGACGCGTGCAAGCGCTGCTGCCGCAAGTCGCTGAACAAGACTTGCTTCCCGGTGGCGCTCGCCGACATCCTGCCCGACGGCACGCCCTGCATACAGGGCTTCTGCAACAAGGTGCGGCCGCGGGACCTGTCCCGTCGTTTTATCGTGACAAAAGGCACCTTTTGGAGGGCAGTCGCTTGCGACGTATTATGCGCGTCTATATTAAAAATGATCAAGTGACTTCCCTCCATACCTTTTCTCAATTTTAATTATTACCCCCTTTCAGTTAAGTCGAGTACATGAGAAATTAATAATAATTTCTCTAAGGAGCAAAAATATAAACTAAAACCCTTTTTTTTTCAATTTACATGATATAAATAAGTTGCTAGAATTTATATGATCAGAAATCCATATCCATATACCGCAGCTCATAAATAATATTTCTTTTTTCTTTAGTTATGATTAAAACTTATGAACATGTACATAACTTGTGATCAAACGTATAACTCAAGAAGATGTGACTTTCTCAGGGCGTGTGCGAGAAGACGATTCAGGACGTGGTGGAGCGGTTTTGGGACATCATCGAGGACATTAACATCAACAACGTGCTCGGGTTCCTGCGCGACAATATCGTCGGCGTCGTCGTGCTCGTCACCGCGCTCATATGGATCCCGGTCAGCTGCATCGTGAGTATCTGCCTAGTAATAGATTTCATGTCACTATGTCGAAATGACGGCACTGAAATATATTAACAAATTTGATAAAATTAGTTTTATTAATAAGTCGGTCAATAAAATTTTCAAATGAGATGAATGTCAGAAAGTGGGTACAATACGCGCCAGTTGGACCTGGCGTGTCTATGACTTGCCTAGGCCTATTATAAATCATCTACTTCGCAGGCGTACTATAAACACCCCAAGTCACAACTCATGTAGCGCGCATTCTTTACTAATAGGTAAAAGGCTAGTAGATTGATGGTATTTGATAGTTATATATTTTTTTTCAGATAAGCTACGTGGACCGACGACGACAAAGTCAGTACCAGAAGCGATCTGACTGGGAGAGAAGCTCGGATTACGTTTACTCTTCTTCTCCGCAGAAGATTATTTGTACCAGGTACATCATACTTCTAATATATTTCGAATAATGGAATACCCTACCTTTTCAAAAAATCACTGATACAGACAGTACTTATATTTGTGCATTCTGTATTTTAGGCCACAAATAAATACAGCCTATATTGTGTAGAGGATTTCATTTAGTATGTTCTATTAGCACATTTTGCTGTACGTGTTTCATGTTACAGGTTGCCAAAGCAGCAGCCTCCTGGAATGAACAGAAACCATCCACAGTGAAGAAAACTAAAAGCAAATCAGTTATGACTGATTTTCTATATCTATGGATATAGATAACTTTTGTTAAGTGTAATTTTAAATAAATTAGTAAGAATAATTAATAAATACCTTCGTTTTATTTGACACTTATTGATATCGACAAAATGCCAGTGCCGATTTATATTTTGCATGGAATTAGTAGGTACTTGTTACGGATTACCTACTAATTCCATGATATTTTGTAGTTTACGGTCATAAGTACGCAGCGCGTGTACAGCTTTCTTGATCTCGATATTGATGTTAGATTTCACACGGACCGAAAAAAGTACATATGTTTTGCCAAATAATTTAAGAATATATCTTTATATGATCCAAGAAGAAACATTACAATCACGGACTTAAAACCTCAAGATTACAATACACGTTAATTTGAAGCACAGATATAAAACATTACATAGATTTGAAGTAAATTTTAATACGTGTTTAGAAAATTTCATTCGTGTCGATCCAACACATTCGTGGTAACAACATTTTATTTGACTTCTTTGGAGCTAGATACCCTTGTGATTGTTGATTACGCGTGTATACCTTTTAATAATAATAATAAATAATTTTATTTCAGGTAATAACATAAGCACAGCATAAATAAAACCTAATACAAAACGTATATACAAGAAATCAACCCTTTTGGGTGATGAGGGTATAAAAATATTGACATACAACATATACACTACGATCCACTAAGCTTTTTCTATGATCCACTAGTGGATAAAGCGGATAACTATTAGAATAGGGATGCTAGTATTAAAACAAAATAATGTTATTCAATATTTATATTTTCATAAATAATAAATAAAAGCACATTGAGATTTTAGCACAATATTAAATGACAATAAATAAACGCGTTAAAATACCAAAAATTGAATACATGGACTCATTCATTGAGCTATATTTTAATCTAAATAACGTCGACTATTAACTTTTCTATAGTAAAGAGAAGCAAAGGAGTGTGTTAAGATTGCATTATTTTTCGGAGTACAATTTCACTGATCGCGTTTTCATAGTAGTTATTTTCTTTTCGTAGCAAATATTTAAATATTCGTAGACAGTGTCGTAGCGTGCGTTCTCGTAGCCGATAGCCCCTCGGAGCGGGTCTAGTTGAGCGCGGTGGAGGTGAGCAGCGCGACGCCGCGCTCGTAGAAGGCGTGCGGCTCCTGGCCGGCCGCGACCGGCAGCCGCACTGTGAACAGCAGCTCCGACCGCGCGCTGTTCAGGTACACCGGCAGCGTCAGCGACTGGCCCGCCGTCGCCGGCTCCGGACCGCTGGAATATACAATTATATGAATATACTTCCAATCTGTGGCCCCACTGTGGGTGGACTCGTCTTGGCCGACTGCACATCGTTTATTTGTCTCTATGTTATTATTGTGGATATTATACGAAGCAAATAAGGGGGTCTCCACAATTATCGACTGTCTATGGAACAAGTGTATTGAGTATACACTAATCAAACGTATGTGAGGGTGAATTTCACGACTCTGAACGCGGCGTCTAGAGTTTCATTAGTGCCGCACTTTTTTTTTAAAAAGAATAATCTTTTTTAAAATTAAACATTTATAAAATTAACATTGTACCAGTACTTTACTTATTTATAAAATAGGATAATTAAATTGATTACTGTGTATGGTACAATTTAATAAACACTAATGGCCCCCACGGCGGCGTTCAAAACGCTCGTGAAACTCATGTAACGTTTTGAATATTCATAAATCTGATTGAAATTTAGCTGAGAATGAAACCTTCCGAAAAACACGTGTTTCTACACGCAAGGATAAAAATTTCTCACCGTATCCACGTGAGCACGGTGAGCGGCAGGTCCACCATGATAGTGCTGGTGAGAAGTAACCTGTTGCCCTTGACTGTGGCGCCCTGCAGCTTCAGCCCCGTCACAGAGAACGACCACTCCGGCTGCGACACCTCCGACGCAGTGCCGGAGTCCGGGATCGTTACCTGGAATAAATATGAACATGTGGTTTTGATTTGTAGTACTTAGCTGTTAATGTTGCTGAAATTTTTTTTCAATTTGCTTTGACAATGGCGTGGCCTTATGCCATCTCCCTGTTAGGCTGTGACCATTGTATTGTCAGAATTTTTATACATTCCGTCATTCATTCCTATTTGTTGGCTCTTAACCTGCGAACAAATTAACGAAGTCGGACTCTGTGATTTATTCCACACACACCTAGTCAAACATTGTAAAACTTGATTAGATTCGTAATGAAAATTCGGCTTCAACGACATTAACAGGGTAAAAGTTCCATAACTCCCTAGTACACGATAGTACATCTAGTATACGATGTAGTGTTACGGTGTCTACCTGCAGATGCAGCTCCTCGAGTGACCAACAGTTGGCCTGCGCGACGCACTGCCGCGTGGCCGTGATGTAGGCCTCGGGGTTCAGCAGCCCGCCAAGCCACACAGGGATACTCTGCAATTACATCCAAAATATAATAAACATTTGGATCTGGTGATGTCTAACAGAGTTCCTCTTTAAAAACCAGTGTTTACCTATTTCTGAAAAATTACTCTGAAACCTAGTTACATTATAATAAATTCGTAACCAAAAATAAATCAATATCAGAAAAAGAAATCTATAAGAATCTGAAATGTTAATTTTTTTTTAATTGTTAAATAATTTTAATCTAATATCGGGAGAGTAGCCCGATCTCATACGACATACCTGCAGCCGCTTGGCGCCGCGCTGGCTCACGGCATCAGACACGGTCGCCAGCTGGGCCACTCTCTGCGCGAAGTCAATGACCCACTGCTGCACGGTGCAGCCGCGAGCGACCGCGTACCGCCGCCACACTGCTGGCAGCATACCGCGCACCAGGGACCCCACCATAGCTCGCGTCTCGTTTGTTTGTTTCATCTCGCCCTGAAGTACAACAAAGGTAAACTTTCGTGCAATGAGTCCGACTGCAAGTACACGCGGTAAATTACGGCTAGTGCTAGTTATACAATAATATAAATAAAGTTACTTTTAGGACCTAAATCACGTTGGCCTTGGTCAAGCTTGGTCAAAATTGCTATAGTTTAAAAAAAAAAACAATTATAATAAGACAAAAAAGAGACTTAAATTTGAATGTCGTCAGTCACTCGTAACAGCAATGTGGCACTTATTACCTGGCAGATAGAGATGACGTTCCTGAGATCGTGCAACACTTGTTGCAGCAACGCCGCGCCGGCCGCCACCTCGCGTTCGAAGAACCGATACAGAGGATCTTTGATGTTCTCCACCGTACGACGTAGCGTCTGTAATATCATTCGCATTAAATATTTGGGTAATTTTTTCTAGTTTTATAACAGCACATGTAACAATCCAAATTATTGCAATTTCGCCGCTAATACCGTTGCATAGAGTTCTAGGCAAGGTAACTTGAGGTGCTGTTGTCTGTATATGGTTCTATTGTAGAGGGGTATTTATGAATAAATGGTTTATCTATATCTAAAATGATTGTTGGATTAATGTGCCGAGACTAGGGTTACCAGACGTTAACGTTTTGGTACCAGATTATCAATTTAAGCCCACTTTTAGTGCAGAAATATTGTCACAAACGTTTGAGGGTCATGACCATTTTTCGTCATCGATCCTCTCAATGTCAGGAAAGTCCCTAGTGTTAAATAACAATGGTGACGGGGAGAAATATGTAGCATTACTACTATAAAAATAGCAACTTACCAACAAAATATCCTCGCGAATAAAAAACAAAACTAAGTTATGAAAGGCACATAAACCAATTCAATTGTAATAATAAGTTTGATTCGCAACAAGTGAAAGAAAATTCCACACTGTCCTAAATAATAATGTTTCTACTAATGATGCAAGTGTTAGTTACCGGCAGTTCTTTGGGCAGCAGTTCCAGCCAGTTGGAGGCGGTTTGGTGCAAAGTCTTCATCCACGCTGGTCTGCCGTCGCCTTCAACTACAATGGCCACTGATAAAGAAAAATCTCGATTAATCTCACTTTTGAAAGTGAAATACGACGATGTGACTTTTGTACGTATTACTGGTTAGTATTACGTACAAAAGAAGAATATTAAGAATCCAATATGACACGTTCGTTTAATTTCAATACGCAGATTAAATTCAGAGTTCATAATAGACACTCAGAAAACTAACAGTTTGTGTCGATTGTCGAATAAAAATGACAATGGATGAAGTGACGAAAATTACTGGATAAGTGAGTTTGGGAGTATCATAGGCATGACGGGGATGGACCATAACAAAAGAAAGTGTAGTTGTGTAAGAATGCAGTGTAAATTAATATCTACTTGGATCGTCCTGGGAGGCGGCGTTGTACGCGAGTTCCTCTTCATCCTCCAGCTGCTGCATCTTCAGCAACTTCGACACGAGGTCGCTACCTTGGGTTGTCAGCAGCACCTGGAGAAACATTTGGTAAAGTCGTAGGCCCGTGGATAAAAGTTTCTGGAGCTTATGGTTAATCTCCAACAATTTATGCACATAATGATTGCCTTCTATAACAGCTAGAGGTATAGCTTATGGTAAAACTTCGCCTGGGAACTCGCTCATAATATTCGGTATTCTAATAATTAAAATGTGTGCAATTCACGCACACATACATATTACAACCACATGCAACCAGTCGTCGACATAAGCCGATATCAGATAGTCTCCTATCTTTCTTTGGCATGTGTTAAGGTTTCGTTTCACACATTACACCCTACAACACATCGCCATTATTTCGCGTACACTTGTACAATTTTTATGCTAATTTAGTTATTGCGTTAAGGGATTAATTTGATTGTGATAATTACATAGCTTAAAAGAATCGCAGGTATGTATACAATGTAAGATATGTAACAGGTATGTAATTTATTGTATGGTTTTTACAAGATATGCGACGTTTTGCTTATTCACGAGATATTTAGACGCACGAGCGCAGCGAGGGCGCCTATAGTTAGAGGGTGCAATTGACTTTTCTAGCTACATAATTATTACCCTAGAGCGCTAATTGGTCACTTACAAGCTGGTGGTGCTTACCATTTGGTGGTAATAAGGACCTACTTACCGAACATGAGAGATGTAAAATAAATAAATACCTTCTCAGCATTGTTGGGCAGTCCCAGCCAGGACGGCGTCTGCCGGTCGGAGAGCTCCTCGATCCACTTCAGGAAGTGGTCCCGGCGGTTGCCGTCCGGCATCGTGATGTGCCGCTGGTTGCCTGTCGCCTATGGTTCAAATTTCATTGATTAATTAACACCAAATGAAGATGGACATTTAATAAACCTATAGACCGATCACAAGTCCTCAAAATATATCGAATGCATAATAACGGAGCAGACTATAAAAGCTCTTTCTATACAATACATTTTAACATCATTTACAAGTATACAAAATTTAAAATATTTAACATAGAGGTAATGACTGCCAAAATAGCACAACACTCACCCCGTCCACATTAGCCACAAGCGCGAAGTCCGCCTCGAAGGACCGGGGCGTGAACAGCTTGCAGAGGAACGAGTGCAGCAGCCGCTGGTCGAACAAGTTGTCGATCTTCCCTCCGTAGATGCACTGCGACAGCAGCGTCACCAGCGCCTCCCACGGGACTTTCTCCGGAGGCAGGTTGGTGCGGCCCTGGATAGAACAAATATAGTAAACTGTCAAGTGCTTATTTCGTTGCAACTGGATTACAATATATGTAGGGGCGCGGAGCTATGGCGGAACGACTTACTCCTCTCGTCTGCCTCAGCCCCCATCACACAACTTTTGAAAAAGAAATAGCAATAAGGGGTTTCCTTTTTGTGTTTGCTTCGAAGGAAGGCCTGTGTCCCAACAGTTGGGATATTAAAAATTGCTATGATGATGTTATAACCACAGCTTGATAAATTCATAGTTTTCCGGTGGCCTTGACATTGATTCCACGGCCGCCAGTTCCTAAACTGACACCAGTGTCCACTAGCTCTTGAAGTTCTATACTAATTTCAAAATGAATTATGGTGGAACATCACACGGATGCAATCGGGAAAACGCTCAGATGAGAGAGAGAGGTCACATACTCGCCCCCGCCCCCCACTCTCAGAAACAACTTGTTAATTGACGTCTTAGAAGTAAAGGCTGCGATGAAGTTTGTTGCGCCGCTTCTTCTGTATCTGCGATTTGGAAGTCGACAGTAAACTTAGTTTTTATATATATAAATAGATATGATAAGTGATGTAGTTATATAAGTAGGAATACAATTATTCGTTTTTTTACACCCCGTGCTGAGGTGTTCGATAAACTGTACGAATCAAGTAACTGGAACAACAATGAGTGGTAACCTTACCATAGCGGTGGCATCGATCCAAGTGTCCAACGTGTCGCAGGCGACGCGCAGGTCCGACTCGTTGAACTCGTAGTACTTGGCCCAGCCCAGCGGCACGTAGCGCAGCCGCTCCTGGACGATACCTGGGTATATACTTTATTAGTTGACATTTAATAATTGACAGAACGATTATATAGTCAAATTTTTCGGAATAAAAACTATGTAAGTAATAATGGTAAGCCCTTTTGGCATGATGGCACCAACACTGTTTAAAAGAGTTTTTTTTTCGGTATTACTACTTGAAATGTCAGTGGTTTGTAGCTTTTGCGAAATGACTATTTAAAATTTGACGTGAAAAAGTGACTGTGAAGAAGAAGTGCGTCTTATTTACATTTTGAATATGTTCCAAATATGAACTAAAAATAATGAATCATACAGTAAATAAAATTGATTAATGAAAGTGGTATTAAATTATTACGTCAATGGACATATAACTTCTATCCTATTTAAAGATAACAAAGGATTTTACCGTGGAACCAAGCGAGCAGGAAGTACAGCCTGGCGCGCTCAGACGGAGGCTTCATCATGCGCGCCGCCGGCACCTGAGGATAATCATTTGGATTTCCTCACATTCATGACAGAACTACACTGACAGACATGATTTTCCTTGTGTTGATACAAAGGTCACAAACTAAGTAAACTATGCTGACTCGCCACAATCATGGCTAATAGTGTACATTTGGCACAAGAAGTGTAGAACTCAAAATAGTAGTAATTAAAAATAAAATATAAGTAATCGCAGAAACGCTTATCCTGCTTTGAGTTTGTTTAAAATACCAATGTACATTGTGTTGAATACTTCATTTGGTGTTATATATGCAGTGAGCACCGCCAAAGAGAATTGACGTCAGGTAGACGGATGATCGTAACATTACAGCGGAATATTCGAAAGGATTATATTTTGCTCGAAACCCACAATGAGGCTTTGGGCTGATAATTTAATACGTGAGGATACGATACGACAAGGAGGGAGAGAAAGAAAGAGAGAGAGACTGACTGTAGCGAAGGTCCGCAGCAGATTGGCGCGGATGCCGGGAGGAGGCTCGAACACTAACACGCGGCCCGCGCGGAGAAGGTTCACCGGCAGCTTGGGGCTGATCTCCGTGGTGAGGAAGAGGCGGAAGTTGGGGTGCGGCTGCAGCGAGTGCAGCTTCTTCTCCAGCTGCACCAGCCACACGGGCGCTAGGTGCACGTTCTTCAGCATCACCCAGCTGGAAATTCACACAAGTCACATTAGAATATCTGACCTACTCTTCCATTTAACTCCCAAAATACGAATTAAAAAATTCAATTTCTTAACACAAGAATAAAATTCGGGAACGCAGACAAATTTTAAGTTCGGGAACACAGCGTATCTGCGTTGCTTTAAAATAGCTCAGCTTTTCTCGATTTTAAGTCATATAGTAATGTTTTTAACAGCGAAATTTATTTGAATAATTAGAATCGAAAGTAATGTGATGAACCAACCGTCCAGATTTGCAAGCAGAGTTGATGGCTCGCTCGGCCTGGTTGAATCCTTCGGCGGATCCGATGGCGATGCTCGACAGCGGCTTGTTCAGGTCTGTAGCCATGTCGTCCACTCGACCTACAGAACATTTTTACTATTAGTGCATTATATTTTTAGCTCTAAATCATAGACTTTGTATCCTTTACGTGGTGGGCTACGATTAAGAATTGCAACACACGAAGTCTTGTGGGTAGTTTTAACAATAAAATTTGTAATCCTAACTAGTATTATCAATTCGAAAGTAGTAGTTTGTTTGTTATCACTTCAAGCACTATCTACTCAACCGATCTTCTTTTTGGATCCATGTAGTTTGAAGTATGGAGAAGGACATAGGGTACTTTTCATCCCGGAAAAATAACTGTTCCCTTGGGAAATTTACGCGAGTGAAGCCGCGAGCAAGACCTAGAAAATAAATAAAAATCGGCAGGGAAACATAGCGACTCACCGCTGGCGTCGTATCCAGGCACGGAGCACAGCAGCGCCGGTGTGGTGGCATTTAGTTGGTGTTCCGTGATGGAGGTGAGGTCCAACTCCGTCTCGGCTTTGGACATGAAGGTGGGGCCCAGCACGGCCGACACCAGCTGCGTGGCGGCGGCGATCACGCGGTCAGGACGGAACGCCTGTCAGGATATATTGTTGTAGAAATACTATAGAAACTTGTGGGCGTTTAATTAGTCTATCGCTGGTTGATTTTAATTAATAATATCTCTATCTATATCTTTCCTTTTATTATTTTTAATTTATGTACTTATTTTACACTCTACCGGTATGAAGATGATACATAGGTTGAAAACGATTATATATTTTAGTCAATTTAGCATTTTTTCTGAAGTGCTCAGTCCAGTAAATCGTTAAGAAATCTAAGTAAAAACGGTTATCATAACGATCATCGTTGCTATAGCAACTGTTTACGTGCTTGTAGACTGATGAGGAAAGTGGACCGAAACAAAAGTATAGGAGGAAAACGTATAGGAAAAAAAAAGTACAGTTTGAGGATCAGACCAAATGGGAAAGTACATATGAGTGATCGTTTCGGAGGTCGGTAGTGTACGAGCAGAGAGTGGAGCAGCGGCACCTGTATGAGCAGCAAGCGGTACATGGCAGCGGTGGGCGGCTGCGGCGGCGCGGCGGCGTCGCAGTCCCACAGCGTGGGCACGCACTGCTCCGGCGCCGCCTGCGCCAGCCACGCCGCCAGCTCCGGCAGCTCCGTGGCTTTCTGCAGCAGCCGTCGGAACGCCGGCACTCTGCAACGACATACTATTATATTAACCACACAATGATAACATCGATAGGGTAGTAGCCGTCGAGTCAAATCAAATACTTTTTTGCTTGTCTCGAAAACAAAATTATATTCGGCTTGTGTGACTGTGGGGGACGAAGTGACGTTACAAATTTTGAAGACAAAAAGAGTTTCAATTATACTTTGTATAATGTTATTATAAATAAAACTGTGACATTTGATATCGTATATAAATGTATTTATACATTTTATTTTATATGCAAGCATCTATCCTATATATAGTCTATACAGTCGACCGACCTATTCATTTGGTTCCTGCAGTAGAACGCCTCAATCTAAGAGTTTTTACCATATTTAAAAATGAGTGAGTATACCTAGTGGCCAGCCTGGCGGCGGCGTCGTGTTGGTGCGGCGTGAGCTGGTCGGCGGGCTGCGCGGCGGCCACGTAGCCGTCCTTGCCGGCGAGGAACACCGCGAACGAGCGGTCGAGGTTGTCCTCCGCGCCCACGCCCTTCAGCTGGATGCGGCACAGCAGCAGCGCGAACGTCAGCCGGTCCGTGTGCAGCATGCCGCGGGCCACGCGCTCGTACACCGCCTGACGATATTGTTTTATTATTTACTAGCTGCGCCCCGGGGCTTCTCTCCCGTGGGAATTTCGCGATAAAAAGTACCCAATGTGTTATTCCAGGTTATGTTCTACCCGTGTACCAAATTTCATAACAATCGGTCCAGTAGATTTTGGGGGTAACAAACATACATCCTCACAAACGTTCGCATTTACAATATTAGTAGGATTGGAAGTGTCTTGTCTTCGACAGGCGCAAAAATATGGCCGCCGGCGCCGGTGACAGGTTTATTCAAGAGTAATAAATAAGAGTGCCTCTGTCACCAGCTCCGGTACAAGTGTCGAAGGGTTAAAGAATTTGCTGGATAATTAGACGTGTATTAATTTTTTTTTGTATAATTTCTGTTGACATATGCTTAGTGTTCGTCAAAGGGTAGGTACAAACAGAAATAATAGCGTTAATGCCAGCATTTTATCATATATTTGAATATATGATAAAATGCTGGCATTAACTATACTTATTTTTTACGCTTCTATTGATAGAAACGTAAAAAAATAAGTATAGTTATTTTATCTAAACCGCGAAGACTGTCGCAAGACTTCAGACAAAAGATTTTTCCAATATGTTCCATCTATTCTATGCAAAAATAAATATATGGAGTTCATATGTTCAGCTGTATTAGATGACAAAATCAACTATGTACTATAATCTTACCGTAAACAACTCTTCAGTGATAGTCTTCAACCTAGCGGTGTAATCCGTGACGCCGTTCAGCAGCGGGCACACCAGCACCGAGCTGAATATGTCCAGGAACATCTTGAGGGAGTACTGGTACAGGAAGTGCACTTGGTTCAACGATTCCATCGTGAAGTAGATACTGCTGCAGGCCTGCATTTTTATTGTAAATTAATGATATAAAAGATGTAGCAGTTTTATACATTCCAATATAAAAAAGATGAATAATCATTTTTTTAAAGAGAATTATTGTTAATCAGGCGCAGGGGGGAAATCCAGATTTTCCCAATATGTCGCATGTTTTTAATTCTTTATACTTACTTGTGACAGCGGCAAGTATTGCTGGCTGACGGTTTCAATCTCCGCTATAACTTTGTCAGTTTCTTCAACCTAAAACAATTCAAAATTTTTAAAGTTCACATGGGACACAAAAATAAATATATAGAGGTATATAGTACATGAATTACATCACAGATACAGAAATGTATTATTTAATTTTATTTCAAAAATGTATAATTTATTTATTTCTCGAGGTATAGGCACTTTAAGTCATTGGTACCGGCTGTAATTGGGTGGTGGATCACGGCTCATACTCCTTATCTAAAGAAAGGTCACTGGCCAGGCAGTGTGGAGATAAAAATGGCTGATCGTAATGATCACAGTTATTGCAGCATTAAGAGATTAAACGTGATTACCTTTTGTCCAATATCGTCAGCCTCTTTCTTGAGGGTCTCCAGCGTGGCGATCACGGAGTCGTCGTCCAGGATCTTGCCCTTCGCGTCGTTGAGCGCTTGCAGCAGAGACTTCTCCAGCTGACGCAGGCGCAGGTGGAATTCACCTGGAATATTTAGTATTGCACAATTTTAAATCACAATGTAGAAATATATTTCAAAAGATACGAAAGATATATTAGAAATACACGGGAAGAATAGAGATAGAGTGTTAAAATCTTTTGTCCCTTATTGTGTGTTCGGTTCCAATTTGCGGCTCTACAACTTTTACACAGCATTATTATTTGCCTAACACATTTGGCTTGCAACTTGTATATGGAAAACTTTTTTGGCCAGCTCGGCGTCTTTGCAAGTAAGGGTAGATGCAAGATAAGATGGTTATCTCACCTTGCAGCTTGAGCAAATCTGAGCGTTTGGTGTCGATGTCGGGCCTCTCCGCTTTGAGCACGCGATGCAGACACTGCGACTGCAGCGACGACCGCGTAACGGTGAAGTTGACGAATGTCACGCGCGAACACATGTCTGGGGGGAACTCCACTGTCGGGTCCCTGGGGATGGTATGTTCTTACTCAAAATATGGTCAAAATTATAAAAATACAATATATAGATACAATATTCTATATCTTTTACGTCATCCACAGAGACGTTGCTAAATTCGAAAATCACGTCTAGTTGTAAAATTAGTTTTTTTTTCTTACAAGTCTTACGTAAACAGTCTTACCATGACTTTTTGTGATTTTCTTCATAGTCGTATTCCTCATGGCTGAGGGTCGTGTAATGAACACACATAACAACTTTCTTGGCATTATTAATGGAGTGGTTTGTCATTGCCTTCTCCATTTCACACACAAGTTAATAATCAACCAGTGTGCAGGTTTCCTCACGATGTTTTCCTTCACCGGAAGTAAGTGGTGGACGATGAAAACTACTATACATAAGTCAGATTGGTATACAAACTCATGACACGATTAGGATTCGAACCTGGGACCTTTCGATCCACAGGTTTTTAACCATTACACCACCACCGCTTTGTGATTTTACAGCAATATAATTAAGACTTGGAATGATTTTCGTGGTTTACTTTAGAATGTAGATTTGAACTAATATTTTATTTCAACAAAATTCAACAATAACTACCGTGATGACCGTTTACATGTTAGGACTCAAACAAATAAGTACACTGTCTGTATTTATCACTGTGTTATGAATAAGAAAGTTAAGTGGTCGAAATAAAGATTTTATTATTATTTTATTTACTGGTTGTCGCTGTAAGCTGAGGAAGCTTCGCGGTAGCGTATGTTGGACGTTGGGTGAAAGCGTGACAGACAGAAGAGTTTCGCATGTACAATATAAGTTGTATCGGACCTGGTGCTGAGGAAGATGACAAAGGAGGGGCTGAGGTCGATGTCCTGGTCGCCGAGCGTGATGAGCACGCGGCCGCCCGTGCGCCGCAGCTCGCGGTTCAGCACCGGGTTCAGGATCGGGTCGTAGTTCTCCACGTCCTAGACACATATTGTAATTTTATTTATTTTCACTACCGCGGGACATTAATGAAATTTACAAAAGTTTCACAAAACCATGACATTGACTACAGAATCAAGGTACATTTACATTGTGCAAGACATTAGAAAATACTTATATATACGAAATGGTATATTGAGTAAATAAGTTTGAAGTTAATATTAACTCTTTTACGATGTGGTGAGGTCTGACTTTGTGTTGCAGCGACATCAATATAGAATGTACTATATAAGATAATTTCAATGTTGTTTTTGAAATAAATTTTTGTTTCTATATATACGTAGGAGTTGCAGCTACTTTACTTGATACGTAATTGAATATTATGTCAATTTGAAACTGTTTCGCTGTGATTTAATTCTATGCAAATGAATTCTATAAAATTATATAAAATCAACGATACTGACCTGGACTAGCAACGGGTTGCCGAACCGCAGCGCCGACTCCAAGTTCTTCCTGAAGGAGTCGTCCAGGAAGGAGGTCTTGGTGATCTTGCGCTCCTTGAACTCGCGCATGATGAACTCCGTGGCCTGGCCCGACGGGTCTATGATCAGCGGGTAGCGGTTGAAGCGCTAAAGAAACAGTTAAAGTTTTAAGTTTATTTCCATTCTACTCCTAAGACCTAAGAAGTAAATGCACCGGTGGGCCTCCGAATATTGGTCTTACTTGTGCGCTTTCAGTCAACATTTAGTTTACATTTATTTAAGTTTACATTTAGTGACTACGACCGGAACACAAGCTATCGTCATAGTACATATAACTGTGAACGCAAAATAAAGCAGCCGATCCTGGCGTATCAGGTCATGTTTATCACAATAATACGTTGTCATCCACACATATAGTTGAAGTACTCAATTGGTTGAAGATATCTACGTCAAATTGAGTTGCTAGTTTCCACCAGAACAAACACATCATTAGCAAATTTTTAAAACAAAAGCAGTTCCTGGGTTCGACGCTCTATAGCTGAATTCAGATCCATATTAGTGCGCTCAGATGAGAGAGAGAGAGAGCTATAATGATAATTACCCGTAGCATGATAGCGTTTTCCACACACAGTTCGTCGGTGGGCAGAGCGTTGGCTTGCCAGCGCAGCCGCTCGTCCGGGTTGCTGAGGTACTCCGTGCGCGCGATGTCCGCGCGGAACTTTATGTTGGCGGCCGCCAGGTGGGCGGTCCACGTCGAGAACAGGTTTTGACGGTACTAAAATATTAACATTAAATATGCAGACATTTTTGAGTGATTTTGAGCTGCAAATCATTCACTTAGCCCTAACTAAAGAAGAATAAAGAATGTCGCCCACTATTAGATACTGACGTCGTAGCTGAAAATGAGGGAGAAACTAGACCGCCGAATTCTAAGAACTCTTACTTTTGGCAGCTTTATATTCGATATCTATGATTTTTTTTTAAAGAATGCCTAAATATACTTGAATGTCGCAGTGGTTGGCACTGCTCAGCATAAAACTACACAATATACTCACATGCTGGTCGAAGTACCCTCCATAGGCGATGAAAGCGGCGGACAGTAGTACGTCCCCTACTATGGTGCTCATCTGAGAGCGGAAAGTCTCGGAGCTGGACTCCCAGCGCTCGCGCTCGATCACCAAGCTCTTCAGCAGGGCTATGGAGCGGTCCACCTGGGTACCAAACAAATTGTAATATATTGAATAGTATAATTTTATAGCGTTTGCATAACATATCTAGTGCCCGGGCTGTACTGGCAGATATAAATTATTTATTCTATTCTCGTGTGATATGAAAAAGTCAGGGCGCCGATTGTCACGCAATTGTAGTTCTTTCGCTCATCATCGATGTAAATATAACAAGGAAATGAACTTTGATTGCATGAGAATCGGGTCCCTGAATCTAAAAAGTCAAGTAAATGTTTAAAAAATAAATAATCATCACCTTAGCCTGCACATTCTCTAAATCAGTCTTGATAGCCTGTGCCTGGCTGATGAGCTGGGCATACTCCTCCTTATAGGAGGCGATAGACTTCTCCAACTGCGCGATGAGTTCGCGCACCTCGTCGCCCGCCTTCACGTTGTGTTGCGCCTGGTCTTCCAGCGCTTGCAGTTCGTTGCGCAGCGGCTCCACGCGTTTCAGCATGTCCGCATATTCGATCTAGAAGTTTACGCGGCAATCATAATTAGCGACTAATAATAGTAATACTCGATTACCTTTGTGACATGGTCTGCACTGCTGTGCACCAAATATCGAGAAACGTATAAAAATCAATTATTCACATCAACAGGGTTCACATGATAGAATTTATGAAAATAACAGTTAAAAGCGTCATCTCTGCCTTATTACTGTAAATAAAGAAGGACAGGTAATGGCGAAGATGTAATTTGTTTCACACTTATTTAAATATTTACATAACATGAACTATGAACTCACCTGTGCGATAGCCCATTTGACCATAGGACCACAAGCCATACTGGCTCGGTTTACTTTCTCGAAATTGTAATCAGGGTTGCTCAGGTATCGAGTCTTCATTTTCTCTCGCACATCGTCACTAGCAAAATATAAGTGATTAATAACAGCCCTATTTCTACAACATACGTATACTAACGTGCTTTTCGTGCAATGCCAATGATCCCAGATTAAATTTTGAATATAACCTCTCCGTGAAAATACTTCATTGTGACATGCAGAATCCCAGTAATCCCTAGCTTAGTTTTAGCAATTGGACGTCACTTACCACACAACAAAAAATAAAAAACAAACAGTTCATCCAATGCCTCTCACTGTTCGATAGAAAGACACATTAGATAGCAAAAATAAAATCAACAAAAAATAATAAGGAACAAAATAACACAAAGCTTATTGTTTGAATATTGATGGAGACTTTGTAATATTTGACGAATGTTATTTATTGGCAAATACATTCATGCGTCCGTCATGAAAATAAATGAGAGAGTAGACTTAGTCATTTTACCAAATGTGTAAAGTCTCGTTTTTGAATTCCCAAATTAAACGGAATAAATATTCATGACTATGACTTGTATAGTCTACAATGAAATAACGAAAATATAATTACTTAAAACACCCGACGTAAAGTAAAAATAAGTGTTAATTGTAGTGTCGTTTCAGTATTATATTGGCGGCAAATTTAAAGTCATACATCAACTACATAAATTAATAAGCCATCACCATAATGCCAATTCCCAAAGTTAGAACGTGCAAAGAAAATTGAACATCGAGCAGTAAGCATGCTTCAAGCGTATCAGGCCTCTGATGCAATGATCAAACGCCATGCGCTTTCACCAAAAGAGAGGGACAAGGGGGAATCGGGGCAGGGGCGTGGGGTGAATCGCTCACGTTATGTCCTCAGTGGAGAAGTTGGAGACGATGCTGTTGATGAAGTTCTCCCGCATGATGACGGCTCGAATGGCCTTCCAATCGGTTGCGTTCTCCCCAAGTAGCAGGCAGATGGACTCCAGTGCGACCTTCACGATGGCCGGCGGATTGCCCATAGACCGCACCTCCACTAGGTGTTGCTTCTTTATCGACTTGACCGCTGTTTATTTTAAGGTCCGGTCGCGGAGGGCGGCGTCCGACACCAGCACGAAGCGTGAGCGAGAGAGTACAAAGGAGAGAAACAAAAAAGGCGTTTAGCGTCGTGTCTCATGCGGCTAGCATTATTGTACGATTAACATTGGATCAGATCACTGTAACGGGACGGACCGAGACGTGTGTCGCTATGTTACGCTTTTCTCTCTAACATTTCCCAATGATTGAATCAATTGCTACAAAGTATAGATGTGAGATCCGAAATCTAAACTAATAGAAGTACCTCAAGAATAGAAGAAAAGCGAAGCAAAGCTAAGGACACAATGATCTACGGCCCATAGTTCATATTGGAATTGCCGATAGAAACACGGTTAATCTTACGACAAAGGTTAAAACGGTTGTTAATGTTCACGACGATGCTTAGTATGTTAGTCACGAGTTCTATTAGTCTTACAAAGATGCCATTTTACAATATACATACAGTGATCACAGCTTGTTTTATAATATTAATAACAACAGTCACATGATGCAAGCGAGCTTATGTTTTATTTACATGTTTTTCTTCACAAAGTTCTTTTCTATTTTTATTCTAATAGTCCAAAATGTGACTATTTTTTAATATTAAACGTACAATCCATAGCAGAAAAACGAAATAACTAAAACGTAACGTAATACATTTCAATAAAAAGCATTCAATGCAACAGTTTACAATACAATATGTTTTTGCCAATAAATACAATACTTATTGCTATCTAAAATGTAGAACTATCTAAAACAGTTTATAGTCTTAAAATAATATTTAATAACGAAGTACTATAAATCAGACTTAGACGGTAAGATAGCAAGTTGCGATATTGTTGTTTACTTTTTATCTTTAAATTTGACAGAATAAAAATGAAATTAAACAATATTATTGCTAGCTCTAAGAATTCAAGGCAACATACTATCCATTACAAAAAGTAAACAAAACTAACGTGATGTTCTCAGTCTCGAAGTTAACTATAGTGGATATGAAGTTGTCCTTCATGACGACGGAGCGGATGCCCTTCCAAGTGTCCCCCTTCTCGCCCAGCAGCGTGCAGATGGACTCCAACGCCATCTTGACCACGGAGGGCGGGTTGGCCATCGACCTCACTTCTACCAGCTGCTGTTTCTTGATCGACCGCACGGCTGTATATCTCCATTTTTAATACTATGTTATATCTCTATATGAATTCCGTAAGTCAGAAGCCAGACGTGTCATATTCATTTGTTCTTTGGGTAAGTTTACAGGTATTGCATTATTATATGTATCAAATTTGATTATATTATTGTTTTACCATAGTTGCTAAAACAATAATATAATATAGTTGGTTAAGCCTGTAATAACACGCTGCAATATGTTTGGCTAATATACTTTTATGTTTAATAATATGAGTATCATCAGGCTTGTTTCATGTTTCTAGGTTTTATCTACTTATGTGTAGTTTTGGTGTAATCAATTAGTTAATATATTAGTAATCAGTTACATATATAGCTAAATACGAAACGGAATCTAAGGTATGCATAAAATCTATGTCAATAACAGAACATAAGAGGTTTTCGTGCAACATTACAAAAATATAAACGACACAAACATGAATAATACTTAATAATAAAATATTCTATTGACCAAATTCATCAAATATTTTGCAGTTTTGATTTATATTATCATAATTTGTTCATTCAAAACAATATTTTATGTAGGCATCTTTTTGTGACATCGAGTAAAACTAACTACTGACGTTAAGCAAATCGTCTGTGAATATTTGGGGTAACAAATTTACATGCTATGACACGATCTATGACATATTGAAACTACTAAATGCGCGTTCGACGAAGGCATAGTTCACCCGTCGTCAACTTGTATAACTACTATGGGTATGAAAATGAAAACCAAACCGTTTTGCGCCTCGATGACAGCGGGCTCCACCTGAGCCAAATCAGCCATAACATCCCTGCGTTTGGCCTCGATTTCTTTCGTTTGTTTTTCCAAAGCCACCTAAATTAAAAACAAATACGTTTTAAAAAGTGACCATTAATAAGAAAAAGACTTATCGAAGAAACAGTGCGAAACCTGAATCTCTTGGCTTTCCACTTTCTTCTTCTCTGCCTCCTGCTGGTCTTTCACCATTTGACGTAGTTTAGCATTGGCCGCTTCGTTCTTAGCTTGTAGTTCCTAGAATCATAATCAAATGTTAAATCAATGCGTTGAATGACATTTTCCTTTATATTAGCAACACTCCATATATTTTGTTACATATCATTTTATATATAATTTATTCAGCTGCTCTTCAAGACGTGCCATTTATCTGCTCTGTTGGAAGAAGTATTTGATCTGTAATAAGTAGTTTACCTGAGACTTGACAGCGAGGCTCTTCTGCATCTCCTCGACCTGCTCCACGGTCTCCGCGATCTTGCCGAGCCCCACGTTCAGGTGCAGCTGCTGCTCCTCCAGGTCCGCGCGCTTCTCCGCGTACAACTTCACCATTTGCTGGATGAAGTCCAGGTAGTGCCTGTTAAGAAAAAAGAGATGGTAAAATAAGCCATGAATCATTTACTGAAATCTTAAGTATTTTGTGTTAATATGTAATTCTAAATCTCCTGACAAAACCACCGAACGCTAATCAATTTGAGTTAGCAAAATGATGATGGGTGATGACTAATACATAATAACACTTACTAACAAACATTATTGTGACAACCAATGTGAATCTTACATGAAAAAGCAAGGAATAAATAAATAATTAAATCATCAAGTTCTATGGAAAAAGTAATCATTAGCCTATAAATGAAATATGATAGCAGGGTAAAAATTGGGGCATAGTGTAAACCCAAGAAAAGCATGATATGCGTGCCAATGGCCTGACAACTAGATATATTGACGACCGTGCGAAGTGGAGACAAAAATGAAGGAAAATGGTGCCTAAGTTCCAACGCTCAACGGCTGTCGTCAGCGCTGTCATGTTTATGTATGCATGTATGAGCTAAATGGAAAATATGACTAGATCTATATCTTTCTCTGTCTACGCACCTGGGAGTGATAGCCATGGTGCGGTTGGCGCGCTTAGCCCGTCGAGCATTAGCGCGGTGCAGCGTCTGGTGCACGTACACGCACGCGTTCACCACGGCCTCGCGGTGCGCCGGACGTGCAGGCACTTCACCGCAAGCTGCTGGGAATAGTTCTGGAGGCACGTAGTCCGCGCATTCTAGGTCCATGCGACTTGTGAACTCTTTGCCCACCTAGGGAAAACAATATGTTACCACAGTTTAATGAGATTCATATAGACGTTCGACGATCTTGCTAAATGATTTGTCACGTGTAATTTTTCTCTTATGAAATAATAGTTTACCTGGAAAAGAGCCCCATCACTCCAATCGCCAAACCAATTAAGCACACAACGATTGAACAACGCGGGAGAAGTCGCCGCGCGGTCCTTCAGACCCTCAGATGAAGGGTTCATGGTGAACACCACGTGAAGGTTTCGCATCACTTGGCCAGTGAACCTGATGAAAGGTGCAAAAATACAATAAACCATGTAAGCTTTTATAGCTAAACCGCTAGGCCGATTTTGATGAAAGTTTAAACAGAATAGTTAATAAACTGAGGTCACATATAGGCTACGGGACACGGGCGTAGCTGCGGGCCAAAGCTTGTAATAAATAATTACAAGTCATCGCTACGAAATAGCAATTGATAAATACATCTGTGGGTGTCATTGTGTATCATATGATATTTCGTACAATTAGTAGCTGAACTTACCATTTATAAAGTTCGTCGTTGGAATCCAGCATCAGACCTTCCCTTTGAGCTCCCTCTTTGCATTGAGTCATGAGAGCGGCAAATTCGTCACCCTCGAATAATCCGGGCACCTACAATGACGAAAAATATACATGAGCGACAGTCAAGTCAAAAACGTTGCAAATACATTAAATCATGTGTGTATTAAATCAGGTAGCTTGTCATCGATCATTCATAGAAATTATAATCAGATTCCAGTCATAGATCTCATTACAAAAATTGTGAATCACAATATCTGAATTAACTACAATACCGATCATGATTTCTTCTATTTCATAATTATACCAGCCAGCAACGTCATATTGCTATTCTAAATTCCGATTGCTCTTCCTTTTTTTTTTCAAAAATAGAACAGAGATGTCAGAGACCTCTCCATTAGCAAGCAGAGTGTTCATGCGCTCGAGGAAGCCGCTGTCCAACACGTTGGACTCGTCGAGTATGAAGGCCACCTTCTCGTCGCGACAGCCGGCGCGCCGCAGCACCGAGCGTAGGTCTTCGTCGAAGTCCGCGCCCGTGTATTTGTTGTGCACCTAAAAATATGTCGCGACTAATTAAGACAATCTTTCTTTGAAGTCGGTCAAATATATAAATCACAAATGTTGTCGACAGTGTAGACATTGACAAAAGAAGGACGTAGGAATAATTCATCCTGGAAAATGTACCGTTCCCGTGAGAAATTCACGCGGGCGAGGCAAAAAGTACTTTTAAATAATCATTTAAGATAAGATGAATTTAAATACAAGATTTTAAACTCGAAAAGACCAAACGTATGGAAAAAGAATTGTAAAGGCATAACTACTGAATAAACATGCAAGGATAATGATCAATTAATTCCTAGTCAAAACCGGAATATTAAAAAATTAAATAAAATTATAGATGCAAACCTTTATCTGGAAGATGCTCAAGCCGTTCATCCAGGCCACGAAGCGGCTGAGAGTGGTCTTGCCGGCGCCTGATACTCCGATCAGCAGCAGGTGGCCTTGTGGCTGACGGAAGATTCTGTCGATACGCAATACGTGGTCTAGAACCTCGTCGAATAGAACTAGAGGCACATCCAGCTCTTCTTCGTAGAACACCTGCCAAACAGATTTTTAACTTTCATTATAGTAACAGAAAATTATCGACCTGTTTTGAAGCACTCTGATTTTCTATCTAACTCATAAGTAATTAAAAGTAAACCAACATTTGCCGGCTTGTATACTATTACTATTTGAATTCACCTTGAGTCGAGCTTTCACGTATTCACGTAGTTGGTCTCTTTGGACAGGAATATAATCCTTGCTTAACCAGTTGCTGTAGAGGATTGGTCGACCTAGCGCTTGTTCTCTATTGATACCTGAAAGTATAACACACATATGAATTCCAATGTACAAGAAGAAAATGATTTAATGTAAGTTATAATGTATGATAAGTTTTAATGTAGATATGTCGAATCGTAGCAAATTCTGATGCAGATTAAGGTTGAGTAAGGTTTTTCCATGCGTTAAACTACGCTCACATACAAACTACAAACTTAGTATGTTGATTCGCGACCGCATTCGTCTTAGATATACTTAGCAATCAGAATAACTCGAAAAATATGAGCAACAAAAGTATCTTTAGTTTTTATGGTACCTAGATTATTGATCTTACTCGTATGTGTAATTTAATTTCCGTACCTAAAAGCCCATTCATATTTTTCACAAATAATGATTTACAGAAGCTTACCAGGGAAGAACATCATAGCAACATTGTCGATATTCTCATCGGTCCACTGTCTCTCGGAGTCCTCTACTAATCTGTCCTGGAATAGACGCAGGGCTTCATGTGCCCATAGACGGACCAGGCCCTCTACAGATAGATTGTCCAGTGGCCTGTAAAGTGAATTTCTGATGTAGTTTTTGAATTAAATTAATACTAAACTAACAAATTTACCGATAATTTTTTTTTGATATACATATGTATATGAAAAACGTACATAACACATAGGCAGATATGTGTGTTTATGACTTGATATCAGAGGTTATTAAGAGTACAAAACCGAGGGAAATTATTATAGTTTTCAATGTCGATATATTGTAAATTGTCGCAATGGCATGTTACACGCACCACGGATTAGAGCTGGATTATAGTCTCGCACGATACGCCAGGATCGGGCGAGTACGAAAGAACGCAAAACTAGGAGTAGGTTAACAATGCTGCAGATATCAAAATAAATAAATAAATGTTTGAACTTGCACTCACCGTATGGCCTCGCAGATTCCTCGCACCCATCTGGTCATCTCCCTAGGAGAGTACACGTAGTGCGGCTGCATGTCCTGTGTGAACCGTTCCTGGGATGCGAGGTACAGCTTCACCATCGCCTGCGTCAGCGGCTCAGCGTAGCCGCGGAGGGCGGGCTGCATACGCAGCATGGCGCGGGTGAAGGTACCATAGATCTGTTGAAACATCATCACTCAATATAACGTCCAATAAGGAAGGTACGTACGTAAAGTACTAAGGTGGTGGAGTGGTAAGGTATTTATGGATGTATAAGAAGTGTGCGTATATCCTAAATGGGTATACTCTGTCAATTTTGGTACTTGAAAATCATGATACATGATAATTGTACAAATAAAGTACAATAAAAAATCTATAAATTTCCTCATTGCAAATTAAATATAATAAAGTCTCGTAAAATACTATGTAATGTGAAAAAAGATAATGTTTTTGAAATGTATGTTTCAACAAGAAAATCAATGCAGCGTTTTGGTTACAGACACATAAACAAGAAGACCATCTTTGACCCTTGGTTGTAAAACAACTAAATATGAATACAGCTTATGTAACACACATGCAAAAATCTGTGAATAAATAAATAAATTTTGGAAATTTCAGTATTATGACTTTTTCTATGATGCCTAAGCTACTGTAGTTACCTGTTCCAACGATGTCTCTCCGGGGTAGTCGACGTAGATGACTGGCACGTGCCGCAGCAGTCGGTGAGACAGCGGCTTCCGCCCGGGGTCTGTGGGCGGATTACACGCGCCCACGAACTGGATGCGCTCCAGGTGTACCCACGAGTGATCTGGTGTGACGTACAAAAATTGAATTCTCAGATAGTGATAAGTCTTTATCCGTTGCGGGTTCGACAGAACACAGTTACGAAACTCTGCCACGTTTTGTTGTATGGTGGGCTTGTTAACGGAGTTGAGTTTAAATTGTGACAGGTTGCTAGCCTATCGCCTATGAGACCAATTCGGAAACGGTTCCCAAGGTTGACTTTTATAATATACGCTTGAGTAGAAAAGCTGGCGCATTCTGTTTTTCTTTGGCTTCCAGACAAGCATGGTGAGGTGAAATGTTTGAATCACACCAAGTTTTATTTATTTTTGTATACATTATGATTGATGTAAGAACAAGAGAATAAGTTAAAATATAAAAAGCAAATTGTAATAGAAATAATAAATGTACAATACGTACCACTGGCCCTATAGAATCCTTTGTGTTCAAGAAGTTGCCTCAAGAAGGAAATGACGCGTTGCGTGCCGTACTGGTCCATGTCCGGTAAGTTGATCTCGTCGCAGAATAGCACTAACCATTTGCCCAGCTACAAAAAATATAAATTAATTTATATTGTACTTGTTTTATTCCATGCCCAGTCAAAAATTGTACTTGTGTTATGTAATGGTCACAATAGGAACATATATCTATAGGAGAAAATAAAAAATATATATACATACTTGTACAGGGGCCAGCACAACGCCATTGGGCGTCTTCCTATACTCGCAGTAGTGGTCGAAGGTCTTCAACAGGAGCTCAGGAGTGGTGGCCGACGAGAAGTTCAGCCCCACCACCTCCATGTCCGGCAGCGCTCGGAGGGCGGAGAATAGGGTCATGGTCTTGCCTGAACCGGGCGGGCCGCACAGTACTGTGGGGAAAAAAATATATTTGAAGATTTTCTTCCCGCGAGTTCACAATACTAGAAAATATTAATAATAAATACTTATTTACTCCACCAAAAAATGATTCCCGTTGTGAACCATTTAAATCAATAAAAAATAAAATAAATTTAGTTTTTATTTATCTAAAATAAAAGGTTATCCGAAAAAGGTTTGCAATAAAAAAGATGAATATTAGATTTCAGTTTTAAACAGTTACGAAATCTTACATGTATTTTTGTTTGTAATAAATTTATTGCACGAAAATATGTACATTCAAAATTAATACAAGAAAGATACATTTATATATTTATTTTTATTCACAATTATATGAAAATAATAATAACGTTGATAAGTTTTACGTTTCGTAAAAAAAAAATACTTTGCCAAACCAAAATATCTCATACCTAGCGGTTTGTGTTCCGCTAGCCACGTGTATAGCAGCGCCTCATGGCGCACGGTGTCCAGAGTTGGAACTACCACATCAGGGGCGGCCACTTTGTGGGTCTCCACCTCGATCTGAGGTACCTTGGCCGACCACGGAACCCAATCGCCGGTTATTGATACCTGAAAACAAATATTATACCCTTTTTTCGTCATATTTCGTGGATCAATGCAAGAAATGTGTAGAAATATATAGTACCTTTTTTGGAACACTTGAAACATTACTTTTGAGAACTGCACATGACATGGGTAACCAAAATAAAAATGAATACATTTTCAAAGGCAAAGGGAAAACACTTTCCAAAAACTTTACGTTTTTTTTTTGGAAAGTAATTTACGTTGGTAAATATATTTGCCTAATTTCTCGAGACTTCTACTTCGAGTCGAGATAATTATAAATAAGTAAATTACCTCGAAATCGATGATATGCTGATTTGCTCCGCAGTTAGGCAGCGGCATGGTACTGGCAGATCTAATGAAATCGCCCAGCTCGTTACGATCCTGAAAGACGCACAATCGTTAAATAAAGTGCTGTAAATGTTAAAGCGTTTTATTTATTTGTTCAAATTTTATTTACTAATACAAAGAGCAGGATTGATGCTAAAAGTATGTCAAAATAAACAGATCAGAAAATTACCTTAAGTTTGGCGTCCCCAGCGAAGGACCACAGCAGAGAGTAGACCAGCCACTTAGGCACGTAGGCCTCCAGCTGATCGCTCGTGATGGGGAAGTCGGGGTGCTGCCGGTTGTAGGCCAGGATGTTCCTGCGAGAGGGTTGGTTGGTTTCTTTTCATGAGAAACAATAGCTCAGCACTAAGTATTAGTCTCTCATCATGTCTCTAGACATTGAGGGCCAAACATTTTATTCAAATGTTTCTATTTGTCAGAAGTTTTACTTTTGAGTTCCTATCTATTTACGATGTTAAAAGTTCAATAAATGAGTAATAAATGTATAGTTTATTTGAAATTTATTACACTTACATAATATATAAATATGTCCTTCGACTCACAATGATAAAATGCGTTGTGAGTGTAATTGGCCAACAGACGTGAGTAAATAAGTACTTTCAACTGAATATTTTAGAAAAGATACCTGACGCCGCGGTTCAGCATGGAATGCAGAGAAGACAACGCTCTGTGTCTCGTGAAGTCCATGATGTGATCGAGCGATACAGCGCGCTCGAGACATTTCACTACCAGTCCGTCGCCGAAGAACAGAGGCTGAAGGATCGCAGCCACGTCGCGTTGAGTCTAGGAAAAAGACAATGTATTAGCATAGTGATTAATATATTTAGGCATGTTAACAATATGACAAAACATTGACATTCAACATATTAAACTGTATTTACATTCATGACAGACATGCACAACATTGTATTTCGACTCGTTTACATAAGGGTTAAGTCGCCATCTTGTACATTATGTCAGCTATTCATTATCTGTAAATAATTCTCTAAACTTAAGCGGATTTAAATACGCAATGTTCATGCATTTGTGTCGATATATGTTTAAGTTCGGGGATAGTGTATAGTCTATATTAAAACGATGAGCCGGTTAGACTTGAATCCACCAAACAAGAGAGTGATAATTGTTAAAAACTTTAGATAAAATTAATATTTACTTGTAAAGCTGGCGATAAAATGTTCTCGACGGCATTTTGATCGCCGCCGGCAGTGGGAGCAGCCATGACGATGCTGAACGAATCTTCTTCGCCGTCTTCAAGCGGGATGTTTCTTAGTCTGAGAGAGATAAATTAATGGTTTAGTTATACATATGCTTTTTAATTAATTGAAATGATGAAAAAATCTGGAACCGAGCGGGAGTTGAAACCACGCTATCCTGAACAATGCTCCTTCCGCACTGTCCCTCCGTCAGATAAATTAATATTAGTCCTTTGACAATCGTTCTCTCGAGTCGTTATAAAAAAAATTTTGACAAAACGAAACTTTACCTCATGAGATAGTTCTCGAAGATCATCTCCGTGGTAAGCACGTCTTGTGAGAACCACACCATACCGCAACGCGACACCGTGGCTAACGTCGCGTATTTCAGATCTTGCACCTGACAAATACAAGATTAATGATAACAGACGTATCATCAGAACGTCGTTGTAGCAAAACGAAACATTGAATTGAATTTTGCAACGTACTTTTTTTTGCTTTAACGTTATAACCAAGGCAATAAGGTTAACAATCGTTTGTCGATCTCACCTCAAACATGACCCGCACGTTGGGCGGCAGCGACAGCCGCTCGCCGTTGGGCAGAGTCAGCAGTTTGTTGTCGTCCAATACAGAGTTCAAATTCTCCACCCACTCTGGATCCACGTCTCCATCGAAGATGATCCACTGGCGTTTGTTGATCTCACCGCGAACGTTGTCGATTATTTTTCTGAATAAGAAAAACAAAATGAAATACTTTATAAGAAATAATAACAAAACAAACTGTCGACATATCAATACAATTAGCAGTATGTTCGTATAGGTTTGTGAGTTCTACAAAATGGCCCATATATTTTGAAGAATTTGTAATTGACAAGAAAATAGTTCGAACGTAAAACATAACATTTCATTTATCTAGGCGTATCTAAGACTAAGAGATTGCACTAAGATTGATTGACAGATTAAACTATTAGTTTCGTGGCGCGGATTCTTATGTGATAAAGGCTTACCTCAGAATATGAGTAAAGAGACCGTCAGTCCATTCCCTAGTGTTGGGGTCAAGAACACCATACAGAGTTTCTTTCGACATCGCCTTCGGGTCGATCACGTGGGCCACTCCTTCCACGCCTTCGTATCTTTGGAAAAAAAATACCAGTTTTAGGCCACATTCGTACAGTCGTATTTTTGTGGATTCTTTCACGCTTCAAATATCAAATGTTGTAACTTGACCTATAAAAACAAAAAAAAGGCCCTCAACTATTTTGTTTATCTAGACAAGAGACATGGCGAGTAATAATAACAATTTTGTTAAAATTAATTTTACATATTCTGACCTTTACATTCATAAAAAAGTTAAAACAAAATTTGTCTCTATAGCACAATACTAAAATTGACAGGGCGAGACAAAATAGGTTTTAACTAAAAGCAGGCTTTAACTTTTTTCTTAATTAAAAAACCGTTCATGATTGTGAACATATAACAATATTATAATAATTATAAAAGTAGTTACTATAAATGACATACCTCTCTAAAGCCTTGAGAAGTACCCGCCAAGCGGTAGATTTGCCGCTGCCGGACGGGCCCACCATCATAAGACCGTGGTTCAGTTTGCAGATCTGGTATAGTTGGAGGACCTGTATACATGCATAAATAAAATTAATATAACCATATTCTATGCACATAAAGAGGGAAAAACTTTCAAGCGACGTAACAATCAGTATCAAGTTACAGCAATAGAACAAGATGTGTTTAATCAGATAAAAATTAAATCTATTTACTTTTAATAAGTGTATATCACTCTATATAAATCTATTTACTTTTAATACTAATTTCATAAAAAGTGTACCAGATGAATTTGACATCGTCACCCCAACTAAAAATCAAAACTAGTTAATATAAAAAAAATATTACGCTAAACAATATCATAGTACCTCAATGAAAGACTATAGTCAAGAGATATAGAATAGTAGATGTAGAATGTGACTCAAATAGCGTAATTATTATTGGTGATATATATAGGAAATGGAGTGAAAAATAATATGTGATGAAATCGTGTCCAAGTTACCACACAGAGAAGACAGGATCGGCTGAAAAGTAAACATGGTGAAGACTGCACAAACAAATGACAACTCCAAATTAATGCTGCGGTTACATGTAACAATTAGCTGAATTTGTATTAAATTTTATTCAACTATAACATACAATGCAGAATAAAATCATGCAATCCTACATCAGATTTGTGACTCCTAAAAAACTTGTGACTAAAACAGGGAATGTGACGAGCGAGCACAAACAAGTTATGCGAAACTATTTTGCGAAATATTATGAAACTGTTACATAAAATGCATCTTCAATATGTAAGAAAACATCAGAAAGACAACAACCATTACATGCAACCATAGAGAAGTGAATGCACACGACACGGACACAGTGAGAGCGACATCGGTCGGCTGAAGAGCTCGGGGTCACTGACCTTCTCGATCCACGTGCTGTGCTGCGCGCGCGACGCCGCGCTGCGCCTCTACGTGCCGTTAGCGGGTTAGCATGGAAACGCATACGCATTCACACTCACGTACTACCGTATGGTTACGTTACGTACGCGTTTCGATTCGCACTTGTTCGAAAATTAAAATAAATTGAAATATGGAATGTTGTGAAGTTTGGTTCAGAAAATAGTTTCATAAAAATTCGTGCTTTGTACTGTTAGACCCAAGTCTTAAAAAACAAAACTGTGAAAACATATTTTAAGTTACGATAAAGTGCGATCAAAACACTAAAATGATAAAGCATTATGTTAATTGTTATGATAATATCAAATGATTATAAGTTATTATGGATTGTAAAAAAAAATATTTAAAACCTTTACATATTATCGGATTAACAGTATATAGTATACCTATATACATATACCTTCACCTTCTTGATTAAATGAGTTTTAATTATTAGTGCTAGACATCATGACCTGACGGTGCAGCTCAATGATGGAATGGTTTTAGTTTGAATTCGATCCACAGACTTACATCTCGCTAAATGCATCAACCCCATTAGTTGGTATAACGCCAACATTGATGTTGATTATTACAGTTTATACATTGTTGATGAGAAATTTAATCCCCGTATCCTAGAAACATTGCGGCGCAACATGTAACACAAGTGTCTTATTGACTCAAGTGAAACAGCACATGCTTTTCGTTCGTCATAGCACTTATTACGATTCTTTTATATCAAAAATATTATTTTAAAGATCTAGCGAGAAGTTAGTCTTATTATCCTTGTCCATTTATAATGGCTATAATTAACTCTGATTAGCGGTTAGTTGTAAATATTAGAATATATAGTGCACCTTGTCCATCCAAGTGGAGCCCTGCTCGTCGCCTTCACCGCAAACGAGGAATTCTTCAGCGCAAACGGCACGAATCTCGTTCTTTAAACCTATTACATCAATATTTATAATATCCTCTATTTATGTCTGCTAAGTCTAAATATTAAGAATAGTCTGAAAATTGTTGTCCCACTGCTTGGCAAGGATCTTCTCCATTTCAACATACATTACTGGCATCCGCTTGTCATCGTCTAATTTTAATGTTATTTTGTAAATAACATTTTAGCCTGAAGCTATGTCGTTTATAAAATCATTAAAATAATATTGTTTGATCAAATAAGCATATCTGAGATTATTATGTAACTCACCGGTCATCTCGGCTCTAGTGTATCCAACGTTGGGGAACACATCGTTAAGCAGCGAAAACAGAAGCGGGATATCCTCGGCCACCAGTTTGGGGACCATAGTCTCGCACACAGACTGAATCAATATGTCTTGTTCCGGCAAAGATTCCGCTATGGACGCCTCATCCGGCACTTCTGTCCCACGCTCGATCAAATTCTCCTATAAAAAAATAATATGATGTAATTTCGCTATAAAATGAAAAATAATCGGAGCTGTTTGATTTGTAAGCTAATCAACTTACAGGAGTGCTAAATCTGAAACGCTATGGTTGAAAAAGAGAAAAATACATGAAAACACATAATTCAATAGCCAGATAAGAACTAAATATTTCAATTTGCCTCACTGTCCATTAAAGAGATCTTCAAATTAAAAAAAATATATAGGTAGCATATTAATTATCAGAACTTTTCCTAACGATTCAATCTTTTTGTTCATATATATATCACAAGTTGAGATAAGGTATTATTAATATTTCAATGATTACGAAAAAATGACTTGCCTTGATTTTCTGTATGCGGTCGCGCTTGACGTTACCAGCGGACACGAGCACAGATTTGAGCGCTCGGAGTCCAAAGTCGTAGTGAGACTGGTTGGACAGTTGTTCGTCGCATAATCTGTAGATAAAGGCATCAGAAATAAGAAGCGTTGCCATTTTGTATACAAGTACCTATATGATAAAAGTGGAATATAAACAAAAAGGAGAAATGAAACAATTTTTAAAGACACAGCGTCAACATCTTATTATGCGGGACTATTATATTATGACTGTTACACCCGAGGCTCCGGGATCGATCGCCGTTCAGATTCGAGTGGTCATAAACAATATCCTGAAGTAAGAAGTTGTTGCTTGCTCAGCAGAACAAAAAATATAAATACTAACTTGAAGAAGGGCACAATCTTGCAGGCTAGCTTTTCAGCAGTCCTGAATCCTTGACTGAACAGCATGACCTCGGCAATGAGCTGTCTGTCAGGAGTCGTCATGGCCAAACTTCGGAACAGCTTCTTGAGATTGTCGGGCAGATTGGAGCGGCCGGCGTAGCCAGGGTTCATGGTGATGAAGATCGCCATGTCTTGAGACACGCGGACCTGCTTGCCTACTAACTCCACGGTGATGGATTTGCCTACAAATTTGTAATTATTAAAAAAAATCATATTTGGAAGCATCTATATCAGAAATAAAGAGTTATGAGATCGACGGGCCCGCTTGCATGTTTATGTGATAAATTAGTTCCTGCGCTAGGTGCTTGCGCGACGCTTCTTCAAAGTTAGTTTTATTAGAAAATTTAGTGAATGAGACCGGAAACACGCGAAGATCATATATATAGTACTCATAATATTAATAAGACTTACTAGTATTGGAGTTGTCTCCCTCCTGATGGCTCTTGAGCGCCTCCTGAATGGTCTGCACCTGTTGCGACACGGCCGACAACATGCGTTCTTCCAGACGATTGAACTCGTCGAAGCAGCCCCATGCGCCCACCTGAAACGTTATTATATACTTAAGGATACTGGGTCACGTCTTCTTTGTTTGACTAAGCTAACAATCGCTAGAATATAATTTAAAATCTCAAAGAAACGCTAAATCCACTTACCTGACAAAGACCAACGAAGATACGGCCCATGGCCTGGAAGTCGAAGGTCTCGTCGCAGTTGAACACCAGCACGAATCTGCCCAGTTGGTTGCCCAGCGCTTTCACAGACTCGGTTTTACCCGTGCCAGCGGGTCCTAGAAATAATATCAACGAGGCGTAACTATGTATTTGGTGTAAAATATTTCGATTAAATAAACATAATTAATTTGAAACGGTGGTGATGTAATGGTTAAGACGCCCGCCTGTGGATCGAAAGCTCCCAGGTTCGAATTCTACTTGTGCCACATAAATTTGTATACCAATCTGACTAATGTATAGTAGTTTTCATCGACCACCACCCGCTTCCGGTGAAAGAAAACATCGCAAAGGACAACTGCACACTGGATGATTATTAACTTGTGTGTGAAATGGAGAAGGCAATGGCAAACCACTCCATAGAAAATGCCAAAAAAGTCGTGTGTGTTTAATTCCACGTAATGACCACGACCCTCAGCCATGAGGAATATGAAGAAGAAATAGAACGGCTATGAAGAAGAAATAGAATTAAAGAAGAAAGCTAACCGAACGGAGAGCCCCCGAGGCGGGCCTCGAGCGCCTGCGTCATGGTGAGGTAGCAGCGGTCGGTGAGCGGCGTCTGCACCAGCCGGTCCTGCACGCCCAGGTACTCGAACCCGTACAGGAACTTCGCGTTCGCCATGTGGATCGTCAGCTGTTGCAGGACCTGCACAAAACATATCATTTGAACAGGTTCATTTTTTATTTACTGTACAAATTTACACATAGGTATATGGAATAGAACAACTTCCAAAGGAAAGAAAATAAGAACGATAAATTGCGACGTTCAATTTATATGTGAAAGACTATGTGATAACCAGGCCTTAAAGCAGGCATAAGACTGACTACTTTGGAAATCTCTAATCTATCAGCAGAAGCGGTGGCTCTCTAGTCAAGAGTGCCACTGCTACTGGCGGTCACGAACCTAAGTCATGAAGATATGATTATTACTATGTGGTGAATGTCCTTACATCATTGTTCCTGGGGTCAAAGTAGAATCTCATTTCGCAGAGCCACTCGAAGGAGCGTGGACTGTTCACGTCCGAAGCGATGAGACGACGCGTCACTGTACGCTTGTGGACGAACTCGTTGATCTGAAGACAATGTGATGTCATAATAAATAATAAGTATACTATCCTTATCTAACACCCTGAATTAAAGTGACAACTTTGGTAGCTATTAGGCAATAACAACTTTCCCAAGGAGGGTTGACTTGCATGCGCCTGCTTGACGTCAGTACAACCGATCTCGGGTCTAAGATCACAGAAAAATCTTCAAAATTATTTTTTATTCTGATCCTGGGGTTCGTGGCGGCACAGTCCCAGATATATTTTTGGAACATGAAAAAATGAGACAGAGTTCATGGAGTTTTGTTCCACCAGCTACATACCAAATGCTCCAGCTTCCGCCTCCTCAGCGGCGGCTGTTCCTGCAGCACGGAGTCAGCCAGGATGTTGAGCATGTTCTCCACATGAGCCAGCACTCGCTTGAGCCCGTCCCCGCCGCCGCTGCCCAGCGCTGCTTCTACGTCTTCCGACCAGAGGATCTGAGCAGCTAGCACTACGATTTGGGCCTGAAAACAAATTCAATTTTATGTTTATCTATTCCAAATACATAAAACAATGAATGAAAAATTACAAAATGCATTTTTTTACACATGCTTTGATTGTCATCACAGATCTTGTTGTTTTGTCTACGCATGCCAAAATAAACAATGTCTGCGCAGTAAGCCGTTAAGGAGTTCGTGCACCATCAGGATAGAAGCAACGTGGAAAATTTCGACAGGTGAAAATTAACTGAAGATTTAAATACATACAGATGGAACAGGTCGAACCAATCAAAAAAAATATGATTATAAAGAATTATGGGCAAAGGTGACCAATAATTGAGTTTTGGGCATACATAGTTATGAGTCCACTCACTTGATACTTGTCACACCAGTCGATAAACTTCTGCGGGTCGACGTTGCCATCCTTGAACTGTTTGACATCGCCCACCGCGTCCTTGAGCCGGCACGCCAGCGTCACGCGCATCTCACGCTCCACCATTGACAGCCACGAGTTGATCTTGGGGTTCTCTATGGTCGACACCGGCGACATGAAGTACACCTGGAAAATAATAAAAATATTATTTATGTAGGTATATTTTATTTGAAAAAAAGAGCAAATAAACCGGTTAGATATGAGTAACATATTAAATGAGGCATGTCTATCTTAGTGGATTAAAAAAAAAAGTACGACAATTTAGTTCTCAAAAAAAAAAACAATGTATTACATACATATTATGTAAGACATGTTCTGAACTTTTTCATTTTACATACTAAGCTTTTCAGATGTATGTATAATGTATGTGATATGTTAATGATCTATTATAAAATGAGATAATGATAGCAATATCTGTATATATATATATATATATATACATCGCATAACAGAAGTCTAGAACTTACTTTGGGGCTAGCACAATCTGTGTGTCTCATTTTATAATATATATATATACCACTGCGTCAGATTCTATTCAAGCCATCTAAAATCATCTGAAATATCTTTTACGATTTCATCGCAGTAATAGTCCCTATTGTGTCCATACCTCCTCGCCTTCCCTGGAAGCGATGCCGTTGATGACAGTGTTGTCCTCGTTGAGGATGATGGCGGCGACGCCGGCAAACATCTTCTTGAAGTGTTTCTGCAGCCGCGCGATGTTCTTGCTGTTGCCGATTATCTCCAACAGGTCTTCATCTCCCACGAAGTAGAATCTGAAATGGAAGAGAAAATATTTGATTTATTTATTTGTTTATACTTTATTTACCAAGATGTTACAAACAGCGATGTAAAAATTGGAAATGTAGCAATGGAATAAGTCAGAAAGTATTGATTTTTATCGGTTCAATCTGAATTGAAAACAGCCAGACCATTGTAAAGACACGACAATACCACAACATGTATACATTTGTAAGAATTTATAGGAACTATACATCCCAACTAGTTACATCCACTAATCGACGTCCCACCACGCTAACTAACCAACAGCCAGTCACTGAGCGACAGAAGTCTGCACACTGAGACATAGCTGAACACACTGAGAACGGCCTCAACACTGCGACCATATTTCTAAGTGCAGTGGAGGGGGCAGTGGAGGGGAGAGGGGACGTCTTGTATGACTTTTACGATGCATCGCATAAACTACTTCAAATTCGTATTCCTTGGCACTATTAATGGAGTGGTTGGCCGTTGCTTTCTCCATTTTACACACAAGTTGATAATCAAGCAATAGATTTCCTCGCGATGTTTTCCTTCATCGGAATCAAGTGGTGGTCGATGAAAACTACTATACTATTCCATTACGTATGTCCCATTACATCACCACAGCTTCACATAGATGATAATTGATCTGTATGACATGATGATTGAGAAATGATTGATAATAACCTGGGGAAGCTGCTTCTCTCCCTCTCGAGGTATTCCCCGAGCGCCTTCTGTATCTTGCCGAGCAAGTCCGCGAGCCTCTCCAGCGCGCGCTGCACGCCCTGGATGTTCAGCACGTCCATCACCATCGGGGACTTGCTCACTTTCTTCATTAGTCCGAGGAATTCAGAGCTGGAATTAGAAATAAACCACTTCTATTTTTTTCTTTATACATTTTTACTGTTAAATAACAATAATATTCCTTTCCCTCCACGACTACATTTAGATTACTTAATGCTCTTTAATGAGGGAGCTTTGCCCAGTAGTGTGATCTAAATAACTGTTGATCAGTAAATAAGAATAATTTATATTTGTATACCTAATAGGAGAAAAAACATATACTGCTCAACACCAACTAATGTGTATTACCTATGTTTTACAAATAAATGATTGAGTGATAAATACCTAATACTCTGGAAGCGGCTGGTTTCCACCGGCAATAGAGTCTTGATATCAGCTGAGCCACTGAAGATTCCTTCCAGATACACCCATCGTCGTTGCACGTCTATCCAGACATCAAACAATGCGTTGATGCGGTTCAGTTTTTCCTCCCAAGTTAACGCTTCTTCTTCAAAGACCTGTTGTGACAAAAGAAAATGATGAACTTTCATTGAAGTAAAATCGTTCCTACAATCGTAATACATGTTAATCGTATACATGTACAGTTCTATAGAATTTCATTTCCGACAATAATAACATATAATGGAAAAGGTGGTAGTGTATGCTTTTACATATCTTTCAGCAAAGAGAAATAGAAAAAAAAACGAAAAATTAGGTATTTACCTTGTAGTAAGGAGATAGTTTCATGGCGGCGACACTGTTGATGTGCTCCTTGACCTTGTTAAAGAGGTCATCCCAGCCGCGGATGATCTTGCACTTGTTCTGGTAGTTTATCAGGTCTAACTCGTAGCTCTGCCAGGACTCGCGAACCTTTAATAAATATGTTAAATTGGCCTCTATTTATTTGGTCACAAAAAATTAACCAGATTAAATGTAACACTTTCCAAAAACATCCCAGCGTCATTTCGGACAGAAACCAATCTCATTGAAAAACTTTATAAAATACTAGCCTTTGTACGAGGCTTCCCCGTTAATTTTCCAGGATGAATGGTGGGTACCTTTCATGTCGGAAAATGATGTCCTTCTCCATACTTCAAACTACATATATGCGAAAATTCAAGAAGGCTGGTTTAGTAGATAGAGCATGAAAAGGTAACAAACAAACATACTTTCGCATTTATAATATTAGTTAGGATATTTGCTTACCTGCTTCAAGAACTCCTCGAGCGCCATCTCTCCCTGAGCAACAGAGACAACATCCTTGACCGTGTGTTCGTTGTGTAACAGGTCCGCGTCCCACACTTGCCCCAGCGTCAGCTCAGACAACGACCAGTCCACTTTGAGCGCGCGGCACAGTTGGCGCCAGTGGCGCTCCTTCAATGCGTCCGACTTCAGCTCCACTATCAACATGTTCACCTAGGATGAAAACATAACTCATTTATTTTGATTGTTTTATTCGAAAAACTGGGACTATAGATTAGAAATATATAGTAGGTATTTAGAAATGCTCGAATACACAAATTTAAGCAAATACAAGTAAAGTTTCGAACATATATTGTTATATTACCTTCGTGTATGATTGTAGTAGTTTGCGGACAAATTCGTAGCTGTCGTACATGCGGAGACGAGCAGGCAGTTCTTTCAGTTCATTCAGCATGGCTTCCAGTTGTTGCCTGTAGACACATATAAAATTGATAAATAAATATTGCATAGCATGAGTTTAGAATATACATACGAAAAATATATTTCTTAAAAGTAGAAACCAAGCAAATAAATATATTATAAATCTACAACCCTGTAAATATAATCCGTTCAAATTGAAAATACCTTAGTTTCCTAGGCTGCACCGACAGCCAAGGCTTCTCCCTGATGTCATCGATTTGCGACCAGATTTTGCTGAGGGAAGACCAGACGCCGCGTAAGTCTTGTAGTTCCTCTAGTGCAACAGTCATGCGCTCGTCGTTCACCGAGGTTCCTGAACGCGAAACAATTGTATAGGACATGGCAGAGGCAGCGAAAATAGAAAGGTCCAATTGAATAAAAATATTCTTCTATCGAGCGAAACGTAAGGTCAATTGAACAATGTATTTTGGTGAGCAGCCTCTAATGTCCTGTTGCAAATACATTCTGTCAAGAAAGTGATGAAAATAAATAAGGGCGCTGTCTCCTGTTGCGGCTGGCAACACTGGGTTTTTATGAACCAATCTTGACTATTATTTTTGGTATTGCAATGGCAAAGAAATTTAGTTCGTTTAAAATACGTTTTGGTCACTTTTTGCCAGACTAGTTACACAGACAGGTTACACACCAGTGTGATGGAGCTCCAGCGCCTCCTTGGCCTTGGCCACGTTGTCGCGCTCGTCCTTGAGCCTGGTGTAGCGGGTCTCCATGGCCTGCAGCCGCGCCAGCGCGTCCTCGGGCCGCGTGGAGCCGTGCGTGGGCTTGCTGCGCTCCCACTCCCCGAGGAACTCCAGCGTGCGCGCCTCCACGGCTTTGTCTTCCGCTACGATCTTCTGTTGTAGGGATGCGACCTAGAAAGGAGTGATTAAAGTTAAAGATCGATGTCGAGAGATTCGATCTAGTAATCGTTTCGACAAAAATCTCTGACATATAATAAAAATAATGATGGGAGGTCTTAAAAGCAATGATATACAATGATTACCTGAGTCTGGATGGAAGAGTCTTTTCTGCGCATGATTTCGTTGAAAGCGCTCCATTCTCCTTCGATATTGTCAACATGCAACCATTGCGCTGGAAACTGGAATCTAATAAAAAACATCATTAAATTTAAGGATAAAACTCCGAATATAAGGAATATCTTTGTACTTAATTAAAAATAAATTAAAAAATTTAACTTGAAATTTGAAAACTACAAACTTCAAAATTACCTCTGTCTTTCCAAAATGCGCTGGGCCTCTCTGTAGATATCGACTTGCTTTTCCCACGCCAAGACTTCTCTCTTCAGCTGTTGCACGTAAGTGATGAGAGATACGGCGTCGCTAGTAGATGCCGCTTCTGCGTATGTAATTTATTTATTTTATATTTCAATCATAAGATTCATTATTTCTGAAGAAATTATTGATTACATATTAATACTATAATTTTAATAAAAGAGCTTTTACTATTTACTTTTCTATTGAACTGAGAGCTAATAACTAAATAAATTTTATTTTCCCAAGTGTTATATATTCGCATTTAAGAAATAATTCGTTTATTGTATACTATTTTTTGCCGCCTGCAGCTGGAAATTGGCCAAGCAGTTAAACCGCGAAAACATGACAAAAATTGTATGCACGTAACTGTACATCACAACCACATTACTGATGCTCCACCATTGTAGCTAACTAGTACCGCAAGCAACTGAGCTACGGCAATCATGGTAGTGGGGATGAAGTGTATTTGTTTAAACTTCATACCATCCCGTTTATAATAATTACGTAGTATGAATATTTAAAAAATGGGCTTTTGAGTTTATATTTTCACAACGTGAATATTGTCACCAAAAAATTAGAATTGTTCGTTCAAAACAGTCTAAAAACTAACCGATAGTTTGTTGCTCGAGCTGGCTGCGCGACTTGGCGAGCTGCGAGTGGAAGGTGACCATCTCTCCGCCGAGCAGCGCGCCGAACTTGCCCAGCACTTCCTTGTGCCACGCGTCGTACTTCAGCGCCACTTTGCTCTGCACGCGGGCGAAGTCGATGACAACGGGGCCGTATTCACGACGGGTGTCCGATGTGTCGAATGTCGTGCGCGATTTTCTAGTAGAAAATAAGGTTTTTAAAGGTTTTAGGATGTAAAATAGAATGTTAGGTATGGCTTGATTAACTTTTTAACAAGTTTTAATAATTTTTATTCATAATTCAAAGTAGTGTTATTCTTATTTCTTAGTTAGGGACGCCAGCGCAAGTACTAGAGCACTGCCATTCTGGGACCATTTAACCCCATTACCTGTGCATTGTAAATAATAACAGGTAAGCTTATTTAAGCAGATAAAAAAAAATTGTATAACTTACTTGATGTCATTCAGGCATTTGATCCACAAGGTGATGTCCTCACCGAGACGCCCGTATAAGCTCTCTGGCTGAAGATCCCACAACGCTTGGTAGCTGAAATTATTTAAATTAACATATTTGTAAGAAAATGCAAACAAACACTGAAAAAATTTTTGTTTTCTTATTTTAGAAAACGCGGTATTATTTCGCTAAAATAAAAAAAAAAACATCATATATCAGACAGTTTAGAATTTGTTGTCACGAGATACGCTATACATTTAACAGTAACTATGTAACAATGTGATCCTCACCGCAGCCACTCGTCGACGTACTCGCGCACCTGCGATATCTTCTGCTCGATCGCGTCGTAGGCGCTCTCCAGCGGCGCACTGCCGCCCGGCAATTTGGTCAGCAAGTTGCGGTACGTTGCTGGTTGGGCACGAGAAACGCCCACTTGGTATCTGAAATAAAAATACAAATGTCGTGGTCGTGGCTTATACTAGTATAAAAAAATACATTAGCAGCATTTGTGTTTCTAAAAAGTCTTGAGAAAAAATATAGAATAGGTTTAAGAAAAACATAGCATCGCTCTTACAAGCTTCAGTGTTTCATAAAGAAAAATCTGTTTTTTAGTCAACCACTTATATGATTTGTAACAAATGTTGAAGAAATAAACACATGTTTAAGCGAACCATGAAATCGTGTACCAAGTTCGTTATATAATCCTCGTTCATCCTCATCCCATAATATCATGACATAGCTTTATTAAATCAGAACTATTTTAGTGGTAACCTGGTACTCTGCAGTCGTTGCTGGCTGGTGACCACAGCCTGCCAGGCGAACATCTGCCTCATGAGTTGGAAGCGAGCCTCCTCTAGGGACGGGAACAGATACATCTGCTGGTTCGTGATGCGCACTTCGTGGACCACACGCGCGATCTATTGGTTAACAAAAATTAATAAAATATATTTATTTGTGTTCTCTCACTCACTCGTATATGTAAAAGCACCGTATGTATGACAGTGATCTCTGTCATACATATAGAGCATTTAAATTTCAATAATACTTCTTGCATGTATTTTTTCTAATTTTTTAGGTATCGGTATTGTTGTGGTGGGTAAAATTTGTGAGAAGCGACGTCACGTATATCTATGTGGCGTCATACAGGTCTTTCATGTAGTATGTGGTAGGATACGCTGGACAAGAAAGTAAATGGGTAATTTAGATAAAGATAAAGATTTATCTTCATAGAAGTAATCAACTTACCTGCGGTTCACCTCCCGGCTTGTGCGTGGGCTCAGCTGGCGAGTACGTGTCCATGGACAGATCGAGTTCGTTGACCTTCCCGAGCAGAGCCATCGTCCACGCCTCTACTCCAGCTTGCAGGCGAGCGGCTAAGCTCTTCTCCACCTGTCGGAAAACGTATATTAAAACACTGGAAAAGTTGATGCATATTGATGCAAATTTGGTATACAGTTACGGGTGCGACCTAACGTTGAAAGGCGCTAGCGTGAAAATCTTATCTATCTTAAAAAAATATCTAGAAAAATTATAGGAGCTACACCAAACAAATGATTTGGAGGGCTGTGGGCTGTGGTAGACATATTCGCTGATAATGGTGGTCTTTATAATCTTTAGTTCTTAGTTTATGTTGTCATAAAAATAGCAACATTGTTTTCCATTGGCATTCAGAAGGGTGAGGTCTAGGCGCGCCCGGCACTTTTATGTATTTAGTACAGTCACCTCCTCGTCGAGTCGCTGCACCCACAGATGCAGATTACTGTACTGGCGCAATGACAGATCGTCGATGGCTCGCTGCAGTCGACTCAGGATGTCGGCGAGGCTCTGCGCGGAGTACGGACACGTCTCCAGCGAACGAGCGTCTACTGATATCTGCTCTTCTACTGCTAGCAGGTCTTCAACCTAAAATATAAACATGTCATACAAAAAGTGCGATATGGCGGAGGCAATGGCAAACTACGCCATTCATGTTGGCAAGAAAGTTATTTGTATGTAAACTCTATTGCATAAAGAAAACAAAAAAAAAGCAGTAAAAAAAAGAGGCGCGTATAAAGCACGTGTGTGTCCACTTATTGGCTATAAGAAAGAGAACTTGAAATTATGGTTTTGGAAAAGCCGTCTATGATAAAATAAAAAATAATAATGTAAAGACCAACTGGCATATTTTTTTCATCTAAATGACGTACCATACAAGTTTCGAAATATATATGCCTTTACTTAATAAAACTATCCACATGTCATTTACTTTTCACATTACATACCTTCTCTTGGAACAGCAAGACGACTTCACTCAGTTTCTGGACGTACGGATCCAGCTTGTAGGATTCCCACACGAGCGCCATTCCCTCGGACACTTGGTTCAACACGTCCCGTCTCAGACCGGCCACCAGGGGGATGATCGACGCTTTGTCACGGATCTAGAAATTGGATATTTCAGCATGTCGGCAAATAAAAATATAGCTTTATAGAAGACCATAGACATTGGAAAGAAGCGCTAATAGAATTTTACACAGAATTGCCATTCACGAAGTGATAAAAATTGTGCCGTAAATAAATTATTAAATAAAAGCCAGTAATACTCGAGAAAGCAAGACAGAAGAAAATATTAGTTGAAGGACATTATGTTCAACCACTGCAAAGATAAAAACAATCTTCAAATTTATAAATTATAACTCAGTGAAAAAAGAGAAAAGGAAATATTACTGCAATATTATCACGCCAGAGTGCAGCACTAGAGTGAGATATCAACAGTGTTGACTTGTGCACCATGGTGATGGGTGGTTTGGATTGGTGCTGCAATCTGCGTCGAGGTTTGCGTAATATTCTCTATTTTAATATTTTTATATCATAAAGCATTGGTGTTTTATATTCATTCTCAATATACACATATCAATCTCATTTATAAATATTACAAATACGAGTACATAGAGTGCACATGAAATAAATAACATAGAAGCGTCGGAACCATGCAGCATTGTAGACTACCTTTGTATGATTCCTATTATTTAGCTGCACAAATAAAAATGCATATGTGTTAGTGATCTCACACATAGAAAAATCATTGTGTATTTTGTTAGTAAAGTAGGTGATTATTGTGTGCTAGTAATTTTCTAGTATCTGTCTCGTGTTTTGTGCTTGAACACTGTGAGTAATGTATTTTTTATGTGGAGTTAAGATTATATAAAGAACATACCTTTTCCAAAGTTCGCTCGTAAGTGCGCACACTCTCAATGAGTGAGATAGCGAATGGATACAGTTGGTTAGCCTGGTGAGCTTTGTTCACAATAGCTAGGGGAACCCTAAAATTAATATCCATAAATTTTTAATGTAATAAAAAAGGAACGAATAATAACTGCTTAATAACTAATAGATTTGTTTACCTAAAACCAAGGTTCTTTAAGTTTCGCACTTCCTTATACAGGGTGATGATTTCTGGCAAAAAGTTGACTTTCAGTTTCAGTATGGTCCCAGTCTTGCTGGAGCGGGCGCGAACGGACTCGATAGCAAAGATACGCCCGGACACACCGAGGTTGCGTTGTTGTACCTAAAATATCGCGAAAATAATTATTATAAGTCATATGAGGAATTTTAAATAGGTATATATATATATATATATATATATTATATACTCACCTTTCGTGCCCAATCATCGAAAACTTCTTGGGTGTCAAGTTTCAGGCGGAAACTATCTCCGTCGGCTTTGAGTTTCTGACCTTCGATATGGTTCTCCCAGCCCTTACCTAAGGGAATTTAAAAATTAGGTCAACATATATGAGACATACTAAATATTATTAATCTTTGCCTGTTTATTCATTATCGTATTTTAATTAGTAGTTATCATTACAAGAGATCGAAAAACAACTGTAGCAGAATCAACATATGTATTATTGCGCCTTTGAAGGAATTAATTAAATGTTTATTTACCGAATACGGTACAGGTAACGTCTCAAATTAACATACATGGAATGGTATGAAGACAATGGGCACGCTATGAAGAAGAACACATAAAACATAGAACATATAAATGCATTCGATCTATTTTTGAATAAGCGTATGGAATTTCGTACCAAGAACATCCTCAACCCTCTTCAGATAAGCAGTGAGCTGATGATCGATCTGTTTGGCCCAGATGATGGAGCCCGCTACGGGCGGCAAGTCGCGGACCAATGACAGACGACTGCATTTAGATTGGGGGTATTGCACCTGAAAATACAAACGTTTCTCTAACATTTTTAAAATTACTTTGATGTTTCTCAAGCGAAGAGCGACACAGAGGCTGTATTTGTAGAGTAATTATTGTATTTTGTAACTTGTAAAGTATTGGAAAAGCGAAACAGCGTCTTCTAATTCCCATCCAACTGTTTAAATATTAGGATTACTGATTTAACACATTTTTCCATGAATTGAGAACAAAAAAGACAGCTGTCCATGACATTAATATATATAAACGAGTAGGCAGGCCTTGTGACTGCATTGGCGATGGCTTTGGTCAAAGAGTGTTCTAGAACAAGTACAAGAGCTGGGAATAGGACAAGGACATATTGGTACACAGTAAATATCACGTCGTTGGAGTTTAAATGGCCATTTGCAAGAACACCGAGGTATAAAGCTAACTCATTCCAGTTTTGCGTTATGCCTTGGTGTAACGCAAAATTAAAATGATATTACGTTAGTGCATTCTGACTGCGACACGCCTCAATAACGTAGCAACGTCATTAATTTTGATTTTGTTGAGGATCATTGTTCGCGATGACACTCGTCACACGCGTAACGGCGTTACTGCATGAGATTAGTAAAACACGCGTCGCGTTGTTAAAGAGAGTCAACGCGTTAAATTAAGAACATTGTACAAAAAAAAAATAGATCGTTCAAAATTACGATTAACAATTTTGGTGGAATTGACTTGGTCATTATCTCAATGAGACGAGGAAAAAGACACGCATATATCGCTAAACATAACAAGCGTGTTCAGCCTTGGGTGGTGGCACGGATATGAGCAGTGTAAGTGACGGTTATTGCAGTGGGTACCAATGGATGAGGCTCGTTCCAGTCAGGAAACATGGACCTGAACACCGGGTGAGACAAGTTCCGATGTTCGGAATGAAATATAAAGAACTGTAACAATCAGTACATACATGCGTTACAGTAAATAATATCATCAGGAGTGTTAAATTAGTAAACAAAAAAATTGGCATAGCACAGTCAACGCATAGTAAAAAAAATTTTTTTTTGCTGTTAACACAGTCATTCTGATATAAGTAAACAGTAAACCTAAAGCAATAAATAAAGTGGGGTATTTTACTGCAAATAAGTAATTAATGCCATATAAACACATTACACCTAAAACCTAAAAATAACTAACTTTTCATTATTTCTTTATCCTGGTTGCTTTGAGCTCAGGGTTCGCTTTTTCTACTTTTTCTTCTGCATTTGGCATCCTTACTTCTGTAATATTATACATTTACCTATACTCCTTGAAACATCTACTTGACATACCTTGAACTTTTCATGCAACGTCTCGATATCGTCTTTAACTCGTTGTATCAGCTGCGTCTGGTACTCGCGTATAGCGCCGCGGATGTGCGGGCGCACGAAGAGGGCGTTGAACCGGGAGAAGATACGGAACATCTCGTTGGCGTTCTTAGCTGTGCCCAGCTGGTCGCGCAGGTGCGCCGTGATGCGGGTCTCCACGCGGTCTGGTGGATAAGACAACAACAATATCATCAACAAAAGAGTTGCTGGCAAACCCAGCGACCATGGCCGAAGCCTAGTGCTGTTCAACATTGGCGGTAGTACGCTTCCCGAAGGAGGTAGGCCGGTTCCACTAAAGCAGTGTTGAAAGGACCCATTCAAGAGGCCAACAGCGGAAAATTGTTGGAAGTAAGACAAAGGAAAGTAAACAAAATAATAATGTAGTAAAGAGCACTTACCAATCCTATCCTCATAGCGGCGCACAGCAGCTTCCCAGGCGTCACAGCCCTCGCGAGAGATGTCCAGGCAATCGACTTCTTTCACGTTCTCGTACGCAAAGTTCACCTGTTACGACGAATTATAATCATAAATAGTTAGAAACTAAAGAAGTGAAAACAAAAGACCGATGATTTTTGCCCTTTTTCCCTTCCATAGATAAAGATTTTTGTAGATTTTTTCAATGATAAGATTAAAGAAGATTTTTTCGATTTCAACAAAAATAACTTTTATAAGTACCTTTACAAATGGGGCATAATAAAAAGGAGCTTAATGGCGCAGAGGTTAACGCGCTCGGCATTCTGTATTGGCGGTTAAGTCATTCATACAAAGGTCGGTCATTGGATGGGTGATCATAAATGTATTCCTCCTCTCCTTTATGTAAACTTCTCCGTGCTTCGGAAGGCACGTTAAGCCGTTGATCCCGGTTGTATCTGTAGTCGTCAAAACTCGCCAATCCGCAATGGGCCTGTGGTAGTTTATGGCCTATACTCCTTATCCATCAATAAGCAAGGCCTGTGCCCCAGCAATGGGAACGTTAAATTTGCTGTTAATGACGATGATGAATAAAAAATGAGTAAACAGTTGACAGTCTAAACCACGAAATAATAAGTTAATTTACCTCAGCGATGGCGTTGGCATCGGCCGCGTCCATCGGCAATGAATGCGGCTGCGCGGGCTCCCCCCCACCCCCTGTTTCAGGGGTCACTGTAGCGCGCGGTCGTAGCACCTGGGTATAGATTATTTAATAGGATACTTTCGGCAATGAAAAATAAATAATAAATATATAAGGATTGTCTACATAAAGAGTAGAAAATAATGTAGGCTGGTAACACTGAGCTTATCAAGCAATCTTGACAATATTTGGAGCTGCAATGACAAAAATGTGGTTCGTTAAAAATATTTTTTTTACTCTTTATAGATTGACTAAAGAAATATTAAAAAATAAGAATTATGGGGGTCTTTATGTGACTAATAGAAGCGAAAACATTTTTTTTAAATTTGTGTTTGCATGCACTTTTGTTCGCGCATCTCATAATAAAATAACCACTCGATAGAATTTGATGAGGTTCACAGTTGTATAGGGGATTGTCTAACTTAAAACCTGGTATAGGTTTCATCTTGAAACGTTGCATAGAACTCGAGATATTGACAATAACAAATTATGAGCGGCCGAACGAAATAAAGGAGCAAAAGCTAAAGTTAAGTAAATAATAAAATACCCTGAGCATGACGGTGCGCAGCTGCTCGTGGTGGCGGCGGAAGCGGCGCATGTGCTCCATGCGCGCCTGCAGCCGCTTATGCGACGGGGACACGCGCCACACCATCTTCAGGTGCTCGTCGCGCTTCTTCTTCACTATGTCGCTGCGGAGAAACAAGAAAGATAATTATAACACAAAAATTAAAACTCACTTGGACAATTTTTGCAAAGTATGACATGATAAATAAATAAATATATCAGGACAAAACACACAGATTGAGCCAGCTCCAAAGTAAGTTCGGGACTTGTGTTATGGGATACTAACTCAAGGATGCTATATTTTATAACAAATACATATATGTATAGATAAACATCAAATATTCCATCATGACCCGACCGGGGATCGAAGCCGGACCTCGAACCTCTTGGTTCAGAGGCAAGCACTTTACCACTGCGCCACTGAGGTCGTCATATACATAAATAAATAAATAATAAATAATAAATAGGGACAAATCACGCAGATTGAGCTAGCCCCAAAGTAAGTTCGAAACTTGTGTTATGGGATACTAACTCAACGATACTATATTCTATAACATATACATATATAGATAAACATCCAAGACCCAGGTCAATCTGAAAAAGATCATTTTTCATGTTGACCTGACCGGGATTTGAACCCGGGACCTCCACTGTAGCAGTCCGGCATGATGACCATTAAGCCACGGAGGTCGTCAAATACAATACAAGTACATACAAGATTAAAAAATATATACATCATATAAGTATCGCGTTTGTCCTGACGGGGTATTCAGAGTTAAACTAAAGCGAAACTCGAATGCCACTTTTATCTGGATAGTGGAATTGAGATTAAATAGTTTAAAACACGTTGCTAGCCCATAAATAGCCTATGAAAATATATAGCCCGTAGTTAAACGAACAAGTAAATAGCAGATTTGAGTGCACTTACCGCAGTAGCCCTTGAAGCTTCTCGTACTCGTCGTCCCAGCAGGAGAACACCTCGAAGCACTGCGTCATCACGCGCTCGAAGTCTTCGAATGGAATGTGCATGAGGCGCCGAGTACCTAGCACCTATTGCGAAATAATGAATAAATTGATTGATTTAGTTTGTTTCTCAGCGTTTACAGAAGACAGATTATAACTCAGCATGTCAGCACAGTATATAAGTACACACACAGTGTTTGTATTTGCCTGGTCTGAAAGTTTAACTGGCATGAAGTCAACTAGTTTATTAAATTTTATTTCTAATAACAATGTAGTTCAAGGAAAGAAAAATATATCAAAAACGAGAATATACAAATTGCTGTTAACAGAAAAAGGTAAACGTATATATTTTAGTGACTCCGTTTATACAAAAATTATAATAATAATAATAATTTACATTAACTCATAAAGTTACAACAATTTAGATTTTATTTGTGTCTATCATTACAGATTCCATTTAACATATAATGCTTGATGAATCGGGTATTTATATGTTACCTTCAATAGCTGCTGTGAGAGGTCACGGGAGATAGCTTCGACGAGTCTCAAGCCGCGCTGTATCGGGTACTTTGTGGAGCGGATCTTGCGCAGGTGAGAGAAGATCTGTTGCACTGCTAGTCTAATAACACATACGAGTATGGCTTGAATTTGGTTCTGAACTTATGATCTAGGTAAAAAAGCCTGTGGTGATATGTGATGAAGCTTTGAACTATATTAGAAAGTTGTCATATGAGGTTGTTTTCGTTTTTGGAGGTTGCCATTTTAAGAAGTTGTCATTCTCAGCCTGAGGGTTGGCAGGCATTTCTTAGTTATATTTGGATTTTTTGCTGTAGGATTTTGGTTGGTCGTGATTTTAATATGAAATATGCTAGATATAGATAAATCATTTTTTTTACTACAAACAGTTATATAGCCAATAATAAACAATGATTTAGATATATCTGACTTTACCTAATTCTCTCCAATTCCGTAGCACTAAGCAGGTCATTGATCGGGAAGTCCTTCATTAGTGGGTTGTAGTCTGAGACCGTCGCTAGAGCTTGCTTGAGACCAGTGTCGGTGTCGAATGACACTGTGGCGTGGAAACGTTTCCCGTACTTCAGTATCTCAAGGGTAAGAGCCACCTAAGATAATAAAACAAATTGTAATTAATGTAACATGGCACAAAAATAGAATTTTATACAATATACTAACCTCAATACTCTCTCTTTTCTCCTGAATGCGATGAAGAGCTCTCTCGAGGTTAAGCCAAAATGAGATTTCTTGAAGGGCCGTTCCATTCGAGGGGTCTCTGTCCAACTTCGTAACCTGAAAATAGAAACACAAAAATGAGATGCAATATATTAATAATGAGTAGAAAATAGTTAAGTAAATACTAAATTATAAAACAAAATATTTTACAAAGTTTTTTTAACATAATAAATAAATAAAAAATAATGAAAAAACTAGGCCACAACTCAGAATTTGATTTGTACCAAATCAGGGCGTTGGTATTCCGCGAATATCAGTGGTAACATGGAAGATATATCATTAGTACATGTGTTAAAAACATAAAAATTGATAAAGATAAACAATAGACAAGAGGAAGGTATACTTTTTGGATTTCCTTGATCCAACGGTTGACGCCATTCTGCAGTTGGTTGAGGAATGTTGAGTCTTCCACTTTATCACCAAAGTCAGCCACGCGTGGTTTGCGACCTTCGTCAGCAGCTCTGGTTGAAACAAATGGTAAAATGTGCAATGTTTCAGATACAAACATTATTATAAAATCTTTGTGGATCTGACGCAAAGTGCACATTTTGAGGAATGCATATCTTGCATAGTGCCCATCTTGCATAAAGTGCTCATTGTGACGCAAAATATGCATTTCAGAAAATGCATATCTTGCGTCAGACCCAGATGGGTCTGATAAAGATTTATCATTAGAATTGTGCATGCACTAGTAGTAGTAGTGGACTAGCTAGACAGTCCACATAATATTCAAACATTAACCAACTGCCATGTGAACTCCAGATAAATTAGGCTATAAAAAAACCTCAAATTTTAATTAATAACTCAAAAATAGAAAATTAACTACTCCGGCAGCTCAAATTTTACCGAGAACAGGCGAGGTATTAAAGAGATTAAAAACAAACTATGATTTGTTTTTTTTTTTTGTTAAAATAATATCCAAACAGTACCTCTTTATGACAGCGGCCACTAAAGGATGCACCGGCAGGGTGATCTCTGGGATGTCAATGTTCTGCTGCAGGTGCAGGAGACCCATTTCCAATTCTGCAATCTTCTTCTCTACAGATGGTGCCATTTTATCTCCATCCCTGCACACACACACACACACAAAAACAATTCAGCATATTCACAATATATTTTCCCACTTTATGTTATTTTTTGTAGCACAACAGGCAAAAAAGCATATGGGTTACCTAATGGTAAGCATTCACTGCTGTCCTTGGAAACAGTCACTGATGCATTAGACAAAGCAATAGAATTTATTTTTGATGCAGGAACTAACATTATAAAATGTTCATGAAATACTATTGGAATGACTTAACTAGTTGGACTATCTATAATATTTTTGACAAGTAGTTAGCTATGGCCAGGATATTATAATGTACTCTACATAATAACTGCATACCTATCAGCTCTTCCACTCTCCTTGACATAGCTCTTGAAGAATGGAGCCATAGTCTTGCTGATGAAGGCATGGAGAGTCTCATAGGGGGAGCCATCAGACAGATTGATGAGGCGCAGCTGACTATGGATGGATTTGTCAGCTTCGATGACTGCACCTCTCTTGATGCAGACAAATGCGGCTACTCGGGGAGATGTGAAGTGCACCTGCAAAATATGACACACTTGTAGTTCCATAATTTGTATAGTACTGACCAATAAACTATCTAAACAGTGTGGTTCCCGCCCGGTTCACTACAGCATTAGAAATTAGACATGGTCCTATATTTCTAATCATGCTAATGTCAAAAGAGGTTACTAACAACAGCATTCCTAAAGATAGCATCAGGCTGGCAGCCAGTCATAAAATATAGCTAAATCCTCAAAATGTAGAGATTAATATATTATCTCAGTAGGATTAGTCACATCACAGCCGATAATAAAAACCAGGAACAGGATGACTTACACAGAACTTCCCAAATTTTAAGACTTAACAGTTGATTCAGATGAATATGGTAAATAAAATATATGTTTGATTATAATTATTCAAAAGTGAAAATAGAACATAATCACCTCATTGCTGATTTGATAGGTGACAGCTTCTTTCTCCTCTTCACCTTCTGTTGGCTGCTCATTGTCATCTTCTGAAAAATAAGTCTTATTTAAATTCATACAATATTAACTATCACTTGTAGTTTCGTAAAATGTGTACTGTGTTTTCTGAGTTATTAAATAAAGTACAACATGTTTGTGGAGAATTAAAATAATATAAAATCTCTTGGACAGGATATTCTAACATCAGGTTGATTGACCTTGCTATACAAAAGAGAACAAAAATGTATTCAGCCGAATTAAGGACTTGTCATGATTTTATGTCTGTTAATAAGTACATGAAATACCCTTTGAGCTAGGAGATAATAAAGACAATTTAACATGATCACAGTCCAATCAGACCATGCCAGAACTGACTAGTACAGTCTCTTTCTCATCCTTGTGTGTGCTCCTGGTAACATTCAGCATAAAAAAGACCTTACAACTTTGAAGACTCCGCTGTGATTTTATGGCCTCCTTTCGACTTCAACCCTCTTTGGGAATTGTAATTAACTTGGTCTGCCAATTATCATATTTCTTGAGAGATATTATGAATAGCTTCAGAGGAGAAAATATCTATGGCTTATACATTTAATGCAAAAGGTCTTATAGTTATTGATCATAGCAATTAAAGTTATTATAAGGATTAATTTCATAATGTGAAAGTAAAAAGAAAGCCTAAAAATCTATGAGCAGACCAGCAGACTGGAACAAACAATTTCTATGCAGTTATAAAAATACTAATTGCAAATGCATAGATTATGCATGATGATATCATCTTATTGATCTGCTCATTCCGACAGTGTTTACCTTTGGATGAAAACCTCTGTACATACAACGAAGACACCTGCGGATCGCAGATGAACTTTCGAATGCAGTCTTGGTTTACTTTGTCGTCAAGTGCGGCGTTCAGCGTCGGCGGAACGATGTCATCCTCCGGTAGAAGTACCGTTGCAGCCCGACGCAGGTAGTTGGCAAAGTCTTGGAAATCAACCACGACGACATTATGTGCCTCCGGGGCATTTTCACTCCCGTCAAGGGAGTCTCCCATGATGTTTTATGGAAGAAACTATTTTCTAATAAGAATCAAGAACTATATTATTCGGATATCAACTGCAACAGCAATGCAGCTGAGCAGCCGGAAATTGACAAGTATTTTATAATGACAGATGGATGACGAATCGGATAATATTGCCATATAAAATCTTTACTACCTGGCAACAATAGTATACTCAATAAAGATTCCCACTCATGACTCTGCAGAGGTTTGCGAGATCCTTTGATGGGGTCACAGTCAACATAAAGTTATGCTTATATATATATGTCTATGAATGATACAGCCAATTGCTGTATGGGCATAGATCCCTCTGCCTTACCATATAGATAACCTAAACAAAAAAATGTCTATGTCTTTCTTGGCTCTGCTACAGTCGAAGGCAGTTTGGGCTTAGATACCTTTGCCTTTCCATGTGGATAAACAAAACAAAAAATAAATGTCTGTGGACGGGGTCAGCCCGTTGCGCAGAGAAAGCTAGAGTCTACGATACATCTTTTGTTTCGTTTTACAAGAATTTTAAATGCGTTTTAAAGTAGAGATACATGGGAAGAACGGAACAGAGTGCTGATATCTTTTGTCTCTCACCGTGTGCACAGTCAAGTCAATCTGTCAAGGTCAAGGTCTGGATTGGGCCGAGAAGTTGTACGAAATTCTTGCATATCATTGGATATGCTAGCCCGACATCTAGTTGACCTTAAAGACAAAAAATAATTAGCTTTCTCTGTCTGTCGGTTAAATATTATCATTAAGTATGCTATTTTAGTAAAGCGCGTACCTATTTGAAGTTTACAGAAATGCATTAAATAAAGTAAATTTTGCGGGAATAAGAGTATCCATACAATAAAAAAAAGCATTCGCATTTTTGATATCGCTTCAACTTATATTTATCGAACTATTCGGTAGTTTTAGATGCACATATATTAGAACATTACATTGTTCTTTTAACTGTGTTTATATGCAAGATAAAAAAGTCCTCGATATTCTAAATTTATCGATGATTAAATAGCTTTGTGGGCTTAAATAAAAACAATAAAAGAACTTGTCTTTTATAAAGTATTTTTGTTGCGTTAACATATATTTCGTATAGGTATTTGCAATTTAAGTAATAACTCCTTTGTAGGTAAGGGAAGCGAATCACCAATTGTGAAAAATTAATCAAATAAACGAGCCGTTTTGTAGTCCTTTTGGGGAATCTTTTATTTTGTTATTTACAATAAAATGTATCGTTTAGGTACCTTGTTAAAAAATATACCTACGGCATTTTCGGCGTTTTACACATTTTTTATTTCGTACAACTCTGGAAATCTATTCATAATTTATAGTGATCATATAGTGTAGGTAGGTAGGTAGTTATTTATTTATTATATTTACCTTATTTATTTTATATAGTAATTTTATTAATTTGGATTTTTCTTAAGTTATCGATCATATATGATACATTATTGGCGCAGCCTTTAACTCATGAAGCCCGTCATTTTATCATCTACTTATTAAAATATTAAATCCCCGTACTCTGATGAAAGTAATTCGAGACGGGACTTGTTACAGCAACAAATTGCTATTTGATTTCTTTTTTCAATCGAGCGCCGTAAACTCAAGTTTGACGGTAGTAAAACAGAGACTCGGTCGGGTGATCAAATCCCGAACGTCAGGTCCCTGCAGTCTTTCAAAAACTCCTAAAAGCACCTCTTTCCTTTAACGGGATTTTCAATCAAGTCGCCCTCCTCTCCTTCGCTTTATCCATCACAGTCGACAAAAAATCTGCCTATATCAGCCCGCACCGCCTTTTGCAGGCTGTCGATCGATTTTGAGCCTTGATGTTTTAAAGGAAGAGTGCAATTTGGTACATCATTGATGTAGCTTTTGAACCGCTCACGAAGGTGAATATCGGCAGCGCAGGCCATAAAGGCAGTGATTCAAGAAGCGTTCCTTCAGTTTACAAGCGCGCTGTAATAAGATATCGGACGGTCTATCGCTCTGGAAAATGTCTTTATTACACTCTCAAAACACAGCCAACAGCGATGAAAATATGCGAGACGGCGCAATATTTGCTTTGTGCGTTGAATTGAAGTATAAGATAAGACATTAATATATATCCTGATTGTGAAGTTCTTTACTCAGTTGTAACATTATCACGTTGTGTACAACTATGTATCCATCATACTTATACTCAATTTCATCGAGAGAAATCCCTATGTGCCTATTGGAAGAAAATCAAAATCCAAATGCAAAATTTTGGGCTAAATGTTAAATTGAATTTATTTAAATTATTTAATTGAAATTTGAATTTATTTACATGATACACAATGAGTTTAATCTGTTATCCCTGATAGTGGGCACACTATCTGTGGGCGGACACTAATAAGCCAATACATAAAATAGAGCTAATAAGACGAGCATACTGCATAATGAAACTAACAGAAAGTCCGAAGTTCCGCAAAAAAACTGGAAACTACTTTTAGAGATAAGAGTTATTCGCATCATCATGAAGACATTGGAATATAGGCTAAAATTTCAAATTTCAATTATTCAAAGACATTCGAAGTTTTGAAGGTCCATGCGAGCGGCTCACAGTCAGCAACTCCACATAGTACGGTTTCTATTTATAGTTTAATCAAAGGCTGAAATGGGAACGTTACCAGAAACATTTACAGTCAGTGAAATTGATTCACAACCTTAGAGTAAATAGTTGATAGAGCGGGGACATGTTTTAAATTGAAGTTTAAGTTTGAACTTCTTTTGTTACAATGTTTTGTTATAATTAGTGAAATTTGCTATATTTTTGTTGATCTAAAAGAGATCCCCTGTGATGATGATTTTTGCCTTTTTGTGATCTCAGAAAATTTAGATTGGTATTCTCATGAGCACTAAATAAATGATAAAATAAATTATATAATGAAACACTTACACATACATATATATATATATGTATGATAAAATAAATTATATAATGAAACACTTACACATACATATATATATATATATATAGCAGATATACGAGTAATTAGCGTATACGCGTGATTCAATAGGTTAAAAAATTACACTCAATAAAACAAATCACAATCAAATCTAATAACCATAGATTTAGAAAGGTGCCCTGCGCGCGGCTAATAAGTACCTACTAGTTAACATGTTATTAGATTCCCGCCGCGCTCTACCTTCTATATACAAAGTTACTCAGCGTTCCAAATTCGAAACCATTGTTAGCATTGTAACGCCTCTCAGCTGCGTATCCTATTTTCACTAGTTTCTAACTTTCAGAAGAAAGGGTGAAACGTTTTCGTGCGGTAATTTGTCGCTAAAATCCTTATTTATTGCAACAGAGAAGTTCGGTCCCCAGCGAATTGGGAAACTTTGTTCCTTCGCCTCGCTTCACTGAATAGCGACACCTTGAGCACATATTGAGGTTGAATCCTCGTTTTCTTGTTAGGCCTGAAATATGGCCGAATACTTTAATACATTTTCATTGGAAGTTTGTAACACACAGCTATGGCGATATATTCTGGGACATCACGTCTATTCAGTCTATTCAGCTGAATGGAATCAATGTTGGCGAGGGATTGTTCACATTAGCTTCTCGGTTTTGTTATTTTTTGCTTTTTAAATATATAATAGGTTTAACGTATTTTAATCGATAAGTACATAGATCAATATCATATAATCAATACATATATAATATAATACATATAATAAAACAGTAGACAACTTTGATATCGGCAAATATTCCTTGTCAATTGGAACCTCTTGGCCTCTCGCGTACAGACGGAAAGCGACCTGACGGCATCACTTTAATACCGTGGCAGAGAGGGCGTTGCCTTTTATGGGACGCAACATGTGTAAGCACATATGCGGCGTCCAACCTCACTAATAGTAAGCGTTTACCTGGGGCCGCTTCATGGGTGGCAGCTGAACTTAAAATGGCCAAGTATTCTGTTTTATCCAACCAGTACGAGTTTGTTCCAGTTGCCGTGGAAACGGCTGGCCCATGGTGTTCGGAGGCGAAGCGCTTTGTTGGTGAGATAGGACGGCGTTTAAGGTGTGGATATGACTACCGCTCCGGATGGTACTTGGTTCAAAGGCTATCAATTGCTATCCAACGAGGAAACGCAGCTAGCGTTATGGGTACTTTTGAACCGGGTACAATTCGGGGTGGCATTTTTGATTGACTTTGCAATTATTTATGTTTTATTTTGTTTTATTACTTGTATTTTTAATAAATGAATCCATAAAACAGTAACAAAAGTGTTTCTGTACATTGAAGATATTTAAATAAAAAAATTGAGATCAATAGAGTAGAAATTGAGAACCAGTAATAGATTAAGAATTAAAAAAAAAAGTCCGTTTGTTTGTCTGTTTGTTTGCACACGCTAATCTACTGGACGAAATTGAATGAAACTTTTTTGCTGTATAAATATCAGCTAATAATTTGCTTATTTCTCAGTCTCGAAGGCCTCTTGCCTCTGAACCTCATGTGCGGTACGTTAAAAACTTATTTATTTAAATTCAATTTAAATATTGTTTTCACGCTCGCACGTCAATAATATTAGACGGTGCTTAGTTAAATATTTTGCAAATACAATGGAACGACTATTGTTTCACTAATACAGGAAGTGCAGTCCCAAGTCACTGAAACTGTTGGCGTTTGGAGCGGTCACAGTTAGAAGATGAAGTTTGGTCTCCGGCGAGGTCGCCGGCCAGTATAAATGGGCTCTAAAGTGATTCTTCCAAAGTTTGCCAATGTGGCCGCTCTAGTACAACGGTCAGAATTGTCTGTAACATCTTTGGATTTTGTTCTAGCTTTTGTTGGTTGTCTCTGTTTTACCCAAGAACCATGCATATTCGTATATAATTACTATTTCTGTAGATTTTCCTGACCAGCGCCGCAATTGCAATTTACCAAAGTACATACACGTAACAAGCAAAAAAAATTGTATATTCGTAATATTCTTACCATACCATATCTGTTGTCAAAGTTTTTTAAGATTCAAATGAATTCAAGCCCATCTTTCATAAAAAAGATAAAGTTTAGGCATCTGCATTTACAACGGTTTCATTAAAACGCTAATTAGTCAGCAAGCAATAAATAACGAAAGTAAAGGAAAAAGTTGAAAAGCTCTACTAGGAGACGTCCGGGAAAGCTTTCCTACTTTTGAAGAGTATGAAAAACATAATATTCAATAAAACTTTGCTCTGAAATATATTTTCAAAGGTATATTTATGACTGACCGGAAATTACTTTACTGATACGACCAGCAATGAAAATATACTAACTTTAATAACTTTTAATAGCATTCTTTGATCATTCCGCTGGTTCGTAACTAATTGTAGATTGTGGAGCGAATGGTAGGGCTCAGTAAAAAGGTGAGGGGAATCAAAGGAGTGGCCATCGACTGGCCGACGGGCTGTAGAGATGACTTTTTCTTCTCTGTAATCTATGAAGAGAGATACCAGTGGATCTGGTGAAAGACCACAACAAATTATGTTGTTCATATTCAAAACCACCACCGCAATCTTGGTTGGATTGGATGGTGGACTTCAACTTCAAATTGCTGCCCAGGCGTACATTTAACTAATGTTGACGTATAAGTTAAATGTTAAATAAAATATCGTAAGCAATAAAACGTGCTTCGTGTCGCAGCCATCTTGTTTGGTGTACTTTTACTTTTATTACTTGGAATACTTATGTAAACAAGTATCATATTTTTCTTAAAATCAAATTAATAGGTAAATGTGAAAGTTTGGTTGTTGATTACTCTGTCATGAGCATAGATAATTAAAAAAATGACATTTAAATTATTATTGCAAGTAGCAAGTTCAACAGCTTTAAGAAGCAGAATTTTAATGGCATAAAATTAAGTACACAGTAATTTATAATGACTTTATTTTGTTAATTGAATAATAGTTACTACCTTATCTCTATTATCGTGAGCAAAATGTGATAATAGTGAGGTAAACCGAAGCACAAACGATCCTGTAATCATAATGATGAGGTCGCAACACAGGCGGTATGCCATGTGTTGCTTCTTCAGGTGTAAATCACTGACTGACCAGAAATAAAGAGGTGTGTGAGTGAGCTTTTGACATGGATTTAGAAAGAGCACGGATTTTTTTACAGATTGTTGTTGTTTTTTACCTGGATTTTTTTTCTTTATTTATTTATACACACAATATGCCATTTTATTACTAGTGCTTAATTACAATGAACAGAACAATTCCGTTTTATTCCTTTGATTTGTAATTACTAGTTGTATTGTAAGATACAAAATTATGTTTAAAAAATACTCCACTATTGTGGGAAATTCAAGTTTGGACGAGATCAGTTTTATTGTCTTCATCATGAGTACGAGAAAATTTCACATTTCAAGACAGATCACTTTTCATTTCACATAGCCAATAATACGCCAAACTTTTCGCATTTAGTAATACAAATAAAACAGCAATCAAGCTTTACTTCTGTATCGTCCGTATGTTGTATCCCAGTTTCACCACCGTGCACTCAGCTTAATTATAGTTAATGCACAATGACGGGCCGTGGCTGCTAGCTCGAATTGCATGCTCGGGAGGGATAGTCGAGATTTCGTAAAAAAGTTTTAATCCCCGTAGACAGATTCTGTTATAGTAATCTAGATAAAAATTAAAGTAGTGATAGGGAATAATGCAATAATAAAAGTTCTGTAGGCCCAACTGAGTTATAAAACTGTCTAGATATTCAACAAAACAAAAATCTGTTTAAGCCTAAAAAATAAGGTACTCACAATACAATAGATTTAAAGTGTGACGTTAAATCGTACCCAGTGGACTCGTAGCGAAGTCTGCTTGTTCCAGTGTTAAATGCGAAGTGATAGATGATATTGGACTTGAAGTTAGCTGCGGAAGTTCTACTTAGCGCCTGATTTGTGGTTATTGATGTCGACATCACTTACAAAATGTTAGAAGTTTTATTTGTGCTCGATAAATATTAGAGTTCGTAAGGACCGACTACACGTTTTGATCATTGTTGATATTTAATAGGTATTTAGAACATTAATATTTTCTTTAAAAATAATAAAGACTAGATTTTGCCCGGGGCTTTGTTTCCGTGGGAATTTTGGGATAAAATATAGTCTATAGCAATCTTGGATAATGTACCTTTCTAATGGTGAAAGAATTTTTGAAATCCGTTTGCTAGTTTCGGAGATTACTCGCCTCAAACATACAAATTCACAAACTCACAAACGCTTACCACTTTATAATAATAGTATTTACAAAAATAAATTAAATGGATACATGTCATAATGTTATATTCTAAAATGATGGACTTGAAATTCAACCGTGCTCCCTAATTTTTATGTTGAAATATTTATACTAGCACGTTAATATATTCCAAACAACTGGTACAAGATCCCGGCAGTAAATGAGCTAAGTACTAAATTTATGTTCAAGCGAGAGCCCTAATTACCGTCCTTTGCCACCGTATTTAATATACTTAATTACTACTACCGCCTACTGATTATTAGGCCGTGTAATGAGGCTTCATTATTGATGTAAAACCAGAAATGATATGGATATGACATTTAAGATTTAACTTGAAACTATCGCTGGTTGATAGCAAGCCGGGGAAGTCCACCATTGTATATTCACTTTCTTGTTATGTATGTACTTTTAACATGTGTTCTCTGTACAATAAAGATGCTATAAGAAAAAAAACCCAACAAATATTACTCTATCAAACTTGTTAATATAACCTACCTACTATACAGATTTGAGATGAAGATTACGGATATGAATACATTTCTGATGTAGTCTAGGTGGATTTAGTAGTGAGTGTATACTCACTACTAAATCCACCTAGACCGTCACCGTGTGCACTGTGTAGACTAAAATCAAATCTTGCTCAACCCTAATCGAATCTTTTCAGTTATCGATACATTCATTTAATTCTCAAATATGAGGGGCTAGCTATGTCCTGGGCCGCTTCCGTGGGAATTTTGGGATAAAAAGTACCCTATGTGCTATTCCAGGTTATATTCCCTTGTACCAAATTTCATAACAGTCCGTCAAGTAGATTTTGCGTGAAATAGTAACAAATATGCACACGTACATCCTCATAAATTACACATTTATAATATCAGTAGGAAGGATTAGTAGGATTCTTTTATTCATTTACAGGAAGCGCCATAAAGACCTAAGATCCCTAATCATAACATGATCACTATCACTAATGACTTGACCTTTCATAATTGTAATGTTCATATTCTGAGAGCGGGAAAATATTTCCACTACGTCCTTTGTGCAAAGGAAATGAACAATAGTTACGGGACATTCTATGCGCTCACTTCTAAACTAACTTCACAGGAAGACGTACCGCTGCCAACATTCCCAAACAAAGCGCATCTGTTTTGTAGTTTTTGACATCGCGACTTTCAAAACATTTTTGAATATTCCCGTTATGAAAGTTGGGACAATCCGGGATTAGTGTGGCAACCCTGAGAAATGGGCGGACGGAATTGGAAAAGTTGAGGCATAAAATACAGAGAAAATAGATACTATGTTTAGATATCTGCGGGATTCTATATCCCAGAGGGTGAACGTACTTTGGGATCCTTCACTACTGACATTCCTTTTCGCAGACGATTTGCCACATATTCCGGTTCGATATATGTATATGCACAGGCACATACATGTGCATATACATATATCGGACCTGACATATATGTATATGTCAGGTCCGATATATGTATATGCACATTTTATTTCAGCCTAAAGAGGTTCATTAATCACTAACCGATCTCTGATTATATATAGATGATAGATGATATTTTTGCAGGTTGTTGGTGCCTCTGGTGGTTGAGTGGTTCAGTGTTTGGGTGTGAGTGTCCAATGTGGACCTCCTTCAACAGTGTTTTGTTTTTGCAAGTGGGCTTGCAGTTCACTTTTCCTGTTCTCATGTTATTTTATGTCGAGGTGAGGCGGTCGCGGGGATTACCGCCGCTATTGGCACTACGCGACATGTACCTACATTCATTGTTCAAGTATAAGGGCTTGGTGTACCTATAGTTAAAGGTTTGTTCTATCAAACTATCCTTAAGTAAGTAATCGAGAACAAGAAAATATTTTGTTAATAGAATTCCTTTTAGGGCTATGTAAATGTGTAAATAGATTAGCCTAGTATTATAATTTTCGACCTGTCCCGGGTCCCGGGCACAACGGCAGTGTACTTACCTACTTGTGAAATAACGGTGACAACATAGGTGTATCTTAAATACAAAAAAGCTTGCTGATCTGCCCCAAAAGAGGACTTAAGATCAGTTTTATGATTAAGCGTTAGTAATCGATCGTGCTTCTCAAACTGTGGTCGGTTTATAGCTCATCGCCTATTTAGGAGGAAACCCTCGCACATGTCTATTAATAATGTATTTACTACGCGCTAATCAGACAAGTTGGATACTTGGTACGACGGAGTCAGTCGGCCTACAAGTGTTTCTAACTCAATGTTTATAACTACCCATATTACCAATTCAATTGGGTTATTTAATAGCTAGCAATATCTGGATAATGAATAGTAATATATTTTCACAAATTTACTTAATTCAAGAGAACTTTATTAAATTTAAAATAAAATAAATTCTACAATACAAGTACGAGTATACAATGTTCACAAATTAATAATTAGTATAGTTTTGACTTTTGTGCTGCTGTTGATATGATAAACAGAATGAGCCTGTGGGATGGGAATAGTCAACGAATTTATAATGGAGTTGCGTTTTCCGTGACTGGAATAAGGTATCTAACAAATGAATGGAGCTATGGACACCCAGTTGCGGCGTGGAGCTTGGCAACGATCTGTACCTAATATAAAATAGGTTACGGAAGATTAACTTCGGTTGATGTGACAAGATGTTTTGGGACGTCCATATAAAATTCTACCTTTTTCTTGTCATTGATTCGATGTAAATATGCTCTGGGTCAGCCAAATATAGTGGTTCGCTGATACCTAGTTCGTAATTTGTTAAAACTTTTCTACATGTACGTAGAATTTTCTAACTTTCTATGAATCATATATGTAAACTTCAAACACGAAGTATAACTGTATATCTGTTAACTGTAGGCATCATTGCAACTACAAACGACATGAATTGAATGTAAGTAAAAATCTTTGAAAGGCAGTGGATTGCCGATTGATTGATTGAATGATGAATTTCGTGCTTTCATGTTTTGTTTCTAGATAAATCCATTCAGTACTTAGTTAATACTTTTTCTCTAAAAGAAAAACAGAAGATGAGTTAGTGCTAATAACAATTTAATCGAATTTCAAATAAACTTTTAATAAATGCGATTTTATTACGGATTTATCATGTACTAAGCTGTTGTCGGCAATCTCGCAACTCCGCTTCGGTTTCTTTAACTAAGTCCATTGCAAATTTCATTAAAATCGGCCAAGCGGTTTAGCATAACAGACAGGCAGACTTTCGCATTTCATAATATTAGTATGGACTATTTTAGATGTACTAAAATGAGAGAACATGAAGTCTAAGTTACTTGTAGACAATAACAAAATTATTTAGTGCCGTCTGTTTTCTTATATCTGGGTGTATGTCTTTGCGATGCTGCTCACGCGTCGCGGACGGGCGGGTCACGTGCCGAAAGGGGTGAGCCCGCGAATTCGCAGAATTTCCGTAATGGCCATCATCAGAACGGCTATCTCGCAGCCAGGGTTACCATGTAAAAAACTTGTCTTTAACATTAATTTTGCTATTTGTTTTCTTTTTTGTTGATCAATATATTCAATAACATTTGAGGCATAGATTTTGAAAGTGTACACTAGCAGCCCGCCCTGGCTTCGCTCGGGTAAAACCGTAATAAAAAGTAGCCTTTGCCACTCCTGAAGGTTTCGTCTATCTTTGTGCCAAATTTCATCAAAATCGGTCTAGTAGTTTATTGAGTTACTCATTACAAACAAAAAAGAACAAATCTTTTCTCTTTATAATATTTACTTACATAGCGGAAATGTTTCATTTGTTCAATAAATAAATCGACGAATTCTACGAAAAGCCTAAAGAGGAATAAAGTAAAAATGTCCATCCGCATGGCGAATGATGGTCACCCTACACTTGCCACTCCTGATCACTTCATTGACATTCTGCCCTCTTATCACCCCAATATAACAAGTGGATTATCCACTGGATTAAAGATTTATTAACCCCTTTTTTCGTCTTTCAGGCTCATATTACACCTTCATTCGTTGTTAAAGTAGCTATTTTCAAGGTAGATAAAGACATATGGTAAAAATAGAAGAAAAAAGAAAATATATGAAAATCGGTGGAATATTCATATTAATAGACTTCTTATTTATAGCTTTATGATAGGCTAACTTATCGAGTGACGTATTATTGTTAACATTGGTATCAGATTTTATTCAAGTCGCCTAAAGATATCTAAGGCCTTTTGTTAGCCAAGTCAGTATTCAAAGTGGTTGTTTTTGAAAATTAGTATACATGGGTCAGCTTGGTATATTCATGTGGCACGAACAGGAAATGAACCTGGATCCTTTCGATTGAAGGCGGCCGCGACCGTCATAACCACTGTTCCATTACCTCCTCGTAATTTTGTGTAGACAGAAGTAATTTAAATTCATTTTGGGTGGAAACCTAGCAGAAATTACCAATAAAGTGAGAGGCGTAGGTGTGATATCATAATTAATCGGTTGCAGACACCGATATTAACATCAGTGGATATTTACATACAACTTTGTTTTATACTATATAGTGATACTAACATTTCGATCGAATCACACCCAATTTGTGATGTTAGTACACATACGTGTATCAAGGGATTATTAATAAAATATTAGTATCCGCGCGCGGCCCGAACATGTTCAATTGTTTTTCATCTCCAGGATCGAAGGGCTAAAAGAACGAGACAAAACAAAAAAAGTCATAGTAGGAGACGCTCATGTCCTACACAGACAAGTACAATAATGCAGATATGTATTTATATACTTCAAGATACATATAACTAACGACTACGACTAGTATAATAATCTACTATATACTTTTTAAAATAAAATAATTTGTTTTATACAGAGCGTGTCTCCTTACGTGAGCGCCTTAGTTTGCAGTGAATATTATTTGAAACTTAACTATTTGACTTCATTGAGACTCAGCGGCGTGATCTGCGTGATGCGGCGCGACGCGAAAATATCAAATGTATGAATGTCTGAGTTTTATACACTGTGCAGATCATAAACATATTCGATCATACATTTGATATGTTTACCGTAACCCGCATAATATTTTTTTCATATCCATTCCAGAGATAACGCATTCAAACAAACTCTTCTATTATTACACAACATCATTAAATATATACTTCGTATATGTCGTCTAGTTGACAGTCAGTCAGTGGCACAGAGCTGATGGATCACCGCGAAGCCTTCGCACTGGATCAATCATGCGCCCTGATTCCCCGGCCGCAAATACCACCGCACGGAACTGCTCAACTTGTAATTACTTGCATTAATCATATACCTCATTTATTAAGGTTTCGCACTACAAAAGGAAAAAACAAAAGCCTTATAAAATCACTTGTGCGCCTGTCGGTCCGACTTTCACAGCTAGTTTGCTCCGAAACTACTTAACTTCTTCTTCTACTACTAGCTACTGAAACTGTGATGTTTTTTTTTAAATTTTCTATTTTCCCCCTCAAGTAGCCGTCAAACTAAAAATAATTTATTAATAATAATAGTAATCGGTTCAGAGAAAACTAGGTCGAACAAAAAAACTAATTTCATCTCAATTTCCATCAGCACGTATAGAAATAAGAAAGAAGAAATGTATGAAATAACTACTAATGCTTCTTGATCTTTTATGCGCTATTTATATATCTCTTCAGAATTTTAATTTTGATTTTGGTGACGTTTTGTTTTACATACCATCTCAAATGATATTTAAATTGAGTCTACTCGTATTTCAATATCCTTTTCTAATGCTTCATTGCATGAAATAATTACATAGTTGCCACACCTTCTAAAAAGGAATTCCCTTTTACCGTAAAATTATTAAGAACATACACATATGCTATACATGCTACATATTGGTGCGATTTTCTTATGCTGGGACCGTGTAGAATGTAATTACATGGCATATGGCTTCGTATATTTCATCTGTGACCTTGTGGAATGAAACGGGCGACAAAAACTATTTATTCTTGGGTCTAGCGAATAATTTATCACACCAGGCGTCGTTAAATGGAAAGCTTGACTATTGATCTTGTAGACAAATTATTTTGGACTCCGTTTCTATAAAATATGGCTGCTAAATTAATTACAGTTCTGTAATTTGATATTTTATATTTGGTTGAAAATGTTAGTTTTAGTGTTATCGGGTTTAATAGTGGTTTCACCAAAATATACTAATTATTAAATCTTAGATCCAAGAAATATTCAAACCGAATGTAAAGTTGTTTGTCGACCCAAATAAATAATAAAAAAATAGTACACATAAAATACTACTGCGATTTTCGTAAAGTTATCTTGTTACTACGTAACATAATGATTCCAACAGCGCTGTATTTTTTTTCGAACTGAGAGTTTTTTTACGGAATAAATTTGTAGATTTGTAGAGTCCTGTAAAATATCAAAACAAAAAAGTGACAAATAAGGTGGTAAGTGAGCAATTTGTGACTTGTTGAACAGCGGCACTTGGTACAGCGTTGAGTACTTATTCAATGTGACGTCTGAATGTATTCTGCTCACTTGCACGTGAAATTGAAAACCCTCTGAAATTCTCACTTCGCTCCCTGCATGATAGCTAGCATAGAATTAACCTCTAGAGTGACTTTTAATATAGAGGAACAGTCCCATTGAGCTAAAGTTTTATCTCTGTATTCTCCGAAAATGATGTTGATTTTCGATAACGACATATACAACTACATTTATAACTTGCTACACTTGTCAATTAAACAAATATCAAAATCCTATTGATTAAATGCAGTACACAAACAAATATTAAATATTTAATAAAATACTTGCTTAAAAAAAAGAAAATAGCTTCTTACAAATGTTTGCTGGCGCAAACTACCGTATGAAGGCTAGTTATAAAGTTTACGATTGTGGGACCCCGTGACGACGTCGCTCAGTAATGTTTATTTGAATAACATTCGACTCCGCCGGTCGTTTACGAGGGCAGCAAGGCAATATATTTTCATTATGTCCCATTTATTCGTGGGTTGCGATATTGACTCTTTATATGCTTACCTTCAAATGTTAACAACGTATTCCGACGAGCCAGCGGCAAATGGGAACCGATTTCATTTAATTTACATAATGTTCGCCGTGTCTTCAATACATGTATGAGAATTTTATTTTTACATTACCGTAACGATATTGAGTTCATATTACTTATTAATACTCGATTTTCACTTCGTGCGTGTAGCTTCGAAATTATTCGAATAATTATAAATTAGATAATAGGAAAAACATAATTACGTTACGATGATTGGATCAAACGTATAAAGCACGAGACATGATAAGGATAATCTATCTTATCAAATGTGACTAAAATCTCTGGGTGCTAGACAGTTTGATAGAGTACAATAAATTATTGTTTATTAATTGTCCTTAAGAATTGTATTCATTCTTTTGAAGCAATATGTTATATATAACCAACCACGTAGCTTCAATGTGGATTGGCAGGTTTTCATGTCTGCAACTACAGCTAGTACCATCGGCTTCAAGCGCTATCGAAGCTTGGAGCTCAAGATTTATTTTTGGTGACTCATCCAATAAGTGAACATTGCGATAAAGACAAGCCATCTATCGCAGATCGAATAGCTCGACAGAAAAAAAACCTACCCAGTTATTCATAAAAAAGTTAAAGCATGATTTAAGCTATATACAGTATGTTTTGTCACTATCGCACTTTATACAATTTGTAACATCAATTACAAGAAAGAGACAAAATCTAACTTCGCTTTTAAAATCATGAAAATGTGTACTTTTTCAAAAGGAATAAACCCATTTCAAATATAAATAAATCCGTTGGCATCGCATCAAACACAGTAATTAACATGCCCCAAACAGTTATTTCCGAAACCTTTCGAGTGCGAGAAGGTGCAAATGACAGTACAAAGTACTGCTATACAAAGTTCCCCGTGAGTTTCTAGTAAAACTAATTAGTTAAGGGGCAAAACCGTGTAGTTTCCACTGTAATTGTATTATCTCTTCCCGTTTAGTTGTAGGAATTTTGCTCGCCATTTGTGTAGTACTACTGGTTACATCGGTAAAGCTAACACATAATCTCAGTGGTCTGACAATGATAAGTACTATTAATGGTATCTGAGCCAGGTTCGTCCTTTTATCCTGTATGGTTAAAAGCATAATGTCAGTAGGACCACTAATAGTAAATAAGTAGACACCTCCGAGTACATATGTTTTTATTTTTCTTCTTTACGTACTTAAATTTTGTTTTCAACTTTTTTAAACTATTCAATTAATACAGGAGGCAAAAGCGAAGTACATAAACTTATTGGCAGTAAAACATATGTTTTAGTACTGGCTGTGAATCACATGTATAATATCACTAGTAATGTCAATGTAAATATGAGAAAACAAAAAAAAAGAACTTTAAAAAGTAATCAGAGGATTGCTCCGCGTTCGTTACATTTCGCAAATTAAGTTTCTCAATTTTCGCCGTGAACCTTTAGTTTCTGTTTTTAACGTAGCGACTGCGTGGGACACAGGAAAAAAGAAAATTGGAAAAAGTGGAAAAGGTGGTATATTTTTCATGGGTATCTTAATGATTCTGATAGATGAAGAATAATATGATTCGACAGAATGATGAGCCGCTTGGGGAAGACAAATGTCGTGCATTACTGGCGCGGGAGATAAGACGCTTTCGACGTCCACATCAGATTATACAAAGATATATGGACTTTATCAACGTGGTGTAAAAACATTTGCCCGGTTGGTCATCACCGACTTTATATATGAGGACGTCATATTTTGTGCTAGATAAGTTTTATTTTAGTTTTCCAAATTCATGGTCTAGCGATTTTTTTAATACACATCTATTTATCAAACGCTTCCAGATTTTTTTTTTTGTTATCATGTTTAAAATATTAGTAGGATCATCTTCCGCATATTAATCTTTGCAAAAGAGGCAGTAAAAACTTATAAGATGAATTTCAGATGATCTAAATTCCAAAAGTCTTTCTACAAACCCCATTCTTATTCGGACCTAGTTCAGCTTTGATAAACGGGAGACTTCGTAGAACATCGTAGAGGTTGAGTGCTTTTACGTCTACGAAGCTACGACTCGTAGCACTTTTCGTAGCGCATAACGTGGAGCGCTACGAGTTCGCGTTACTATTATAGAAGTAACTTTCTTATGTTGATTTGAAACTAAATGTGAATCTAAATAAATATAATACTTACAGACATATTTACTTTATAAGGAAGGTAAGGATTATAGTAATACTTATAAAGTATAATTATAGAAATTTATCCAGAAACTCTGACGGGAGCTAGGCCCCAGGGCACAGCAATTATTATTTGTTGACTGAAAAAACTGAAGAACTTCTAACTGTACGTGTGTTCTGAGAAGTTCATAGATTCGTCGCTATAACTACTGCATATACTCGTAAGTCTAGAACCTATATACATATGTACTGGTAAGATATGGTAATTTGAGCTTGCGGCACCTTTAAGCAAACTTTCAAGTGAATATAAACACTTCAAAAAAAAGTCATCTGTCTCGTCCATTGCGACGATTACGAAAACCTACTTACCTTACCTCTTTTTAGAAGTGTTACTGTAAATATTGACTTCTTATCTAATCAAACAATCTTCTTGAAATATTGCATACATATAGTTTGAAGTATGGAGAGGTACATAGGGTAGGTTTCATCGACATTTCATCGAAGCCGGGAGCAAAAGCTAGTTGTGAATATAAATCATTTTGACAAGTTAGCTGGAAAGCAGTAACGACTTCCAAGGGAATGGTGAAGTGTTCCAGGAATCACTTCGCGATCCATTACCGGAATATCTCTCTCGCTGGAACTTCATCCGTTATTATGATAAATGTCTGAACCTACTAGAATGAATAATATTATATCAGGCTGTAAACAGAGACTGAAGTCAATGCTGCACCATGCGAAATTAAGTTAAGTGAGATATAATTATTGTCGGTATAATTAGTTGGTATAATTACTATTACTACTTTATTTATATACATTTTAATACATAAATAAAGGTGAACTTATTGCCTGAAGACATTCTCTTACCTTACGACTAAACAGAAATCAACCAAGAGACGCTCATATCCCGGTAAACAGAAACTTGACTAAGGTCTAGTGTACCTCAATGTTTCACCCGACAGACTCCCGTCAATTTGCATAATATCCCGCACCGGCGAAATTTATAATTCAATTTGGCTGTGCACCTAGCTTATTAAGATTATGGACGTTTGTCTTTCATTATAACATGATTTATGCCGAAATACGCCGTCTTTTTGCCTTTTCAGGGTTGTTTTGCGCAGTCATCGCGGAGAAGAGATTATTTATTTTATTTTTTTAACAAAGTGGTAAAGAACTGGTTGAATTCATTTGAAAACATTTAGGTATTTAACAAAATATTGAAGTATTTAACAGATTTTTTAAAACTGGTATTTATATTGATATAATGGCCTTCGTTAGTTATCAACACAAAAAAAAATGTCAACAGCCTATAATGTGGGACTTACTGACAGTCAATTAGTCAAAACTACGTCGTTTGCATGTAAGTTAGGCTTCATTTGAATGAGGTGGGCAACCCAAACTACTGTTTGAATTTATTCACATGCTGTGCTCCATAGCTCTTCTTCTTTAGGAAAATTCGAACATAATAGATAGATACATTATTTCAAAGTTTACTTTGAAATTTTCATTTGAAAACCATTCTCAAAATTCTGTATATTTATATGGATTCCAATTTCAATAACAAATCTAGACATTTATTTAAATAAAAAATATTTAACGGCTGAAAGCACTCTAAAAATGGACCATCATCGGGGACATCTGTCAAAATATTCGGCTACAAATTGAGCGCTGAAAATGTAGCTGATAGCAGCTGTGCCACTATTAATATTTATTAGGTCACCCTTGTATAGTTAAAAATATACATTCTTTGACCATAATCCGTCTCCTCTGAGCGTGTTCTTGGTTGCATTTATGGATATGACGCATGGAAGCCGTGAGCTTTAAATGTTGAAGATTCGGCTGTAAATAACATAGTCAATAATACCTAATCAGATTTGCAATAACTTAATAAATTATTTGAGCACATCTGGGAATATATGTATGTTAGATAATATTGCTTGCGAAAGTAAATAGAAATAATCTCGAAATAAATCCAACTAATAGCAACTAATAACTGAGTAGCAGGGACATGAAAAATGACAATTCAAAAAAAGTGCTGCGCTTTTGCTAGTTTAGCTTATGCGTACTGAGAATATCGAAAGACCGGGTAAAGAGAAGAATTACCAGGAATACAGACCATGGGCTACGACGCAGAAGAAACCGGGAAAATACTTAGATAAGAAAGATTAGCGCATTCCATAATGACAATAGGTGTACTAAGAACGTCGGTAAATTGAAAGAATAAAATCCATTCAATAGTTATGTTACTCGTAGTATGGAGACGAATAAAATGTAACATCAGTGTTACTAACACTTCAACTGTCACACACTCGCACCACACTCATTAAGAAAAAATGAAATCATTATTGTCGTTTATTAATTTATCAATTGATAATAAAAATGACATTATGCAATTACTGTTAAATTATATAAACCGTTTATTAGCGATTAATGGCAAAGCTTACGGATTATTGTTCGTTAAGCTCAATAAATAATTCAATTGGCATTAGTATTGATTTACCGGCTAAAAGCGTTAGAGGCGAGACTTGATGTTTCCTCCCTGTTTTAGAGCATTGTTTCTATATCTATCACATCTAAATATTATTTAGATTGTTTAGCTACAGTGTTATAGTGGCGTAGTGTGCTTAAAAATACAAGAAAAAAATATGCCTAATCAATTATACATCGAAATTTTCCAAAGAGTGGAATAAGGACATGTTAATTGGATTAGTGATTTTTTTTATCCAAATCGGTGTCATCTTGGAATATAGTTTAAAAATGTCATGCTACGTGATTTGTAAAAATTGTTGTTAAAATCTAATTTCTTTCACTATCTCTCTTAACTATTCTATCAAGTAAAATTTTAATTGGGTATGTATTTTCAGCATAAAATGAATCAGTATAAACTTAATTGTGAGTGACTATTAAATAAATCTATCTCTATCTAGGATTTTGAACGAGTATTTTACAAACATATTTATCAATGGACGTGCAATTTGCATTCGTAATTGAGTGTTTGAACGTAAACAAACTGAATTAATTTGCCAAAATTTGAAACGATATATCAGTTTAACTCTAATGAGTAATGAGATCACGATTGCGCTATGAATCAGAAAAGTTTAACTTTTAATGTATTACATATATTATAACTGAATTAATTACCTAAAGTAACTTTAATAATAATAAGACTCAAAGAACAGGGCCACGGCCGGTGAATTACTTACAGAAACAATATAATAATAATAATAAATATATTATACATACTTTGATAAATAAAATTCTTCAGCAAAGACTTTTACAAAATAACAATATACCCTTTTTCTATTCAAAAGAAAGCAGGCCGTTGGGAATATTTCATAAAGGTCAATACTAATTCTAAATTAATTCCTTTGTGATTGTTTTTGGAAATAAACACAAAAAATATTTAAGAGAAAATAATTTTCAATCGCCACTTTACCTACCTACCGTTTCAACAATAAGTCGTTGGAGGAATATCTTATCAAATCTTGTTAATTTATAGACATTAAGATAAGATGTCATTTTTTGTAATATATAGCTTAAAAATGTCATGCTAAGTAATTTGTAGCTAAATATTTTTGTTAAAATCAAATTGCTTTCATTTATGCTCATCACTTTTCTAATAAATAAAATTTTAATTGGGTATGTATTGTCAACTCAAATAGAGCTTACATCTTTGGTTACATGTTGTGTACTTCCATACGATTTCATAACATTGCTGTAGTTATTATACATTAAAAGCCTTAGTATTTCTATAGAAAAGACATATTACTTCAACGACCACTGGAAAATGTATGATGCTCTTCCAACTTTGTTGTAAGTATAAAACGGTGTATTCAATAGCGAGCAATTCATCACAGCTCAAAGATCGTAAATAAGGATTCGTTTGTACGAGCATTTTTTCAACGCATGTTTTTTAAGTGTTGCAGCGGTACGTGGAATAGATTGAAATGTAATATGACATTTAATATAATTTTGCACGAGCATTTTATACAGAGACCTTTTCCCCTCAGCATTGCATTTTAAGCGATGTGGCTTGCTGGTAGTAAGTCAGAATGCTGAATATTACTATGTCAAACGTGGTTTTGTATTAATGAAAGGTAGTTTTGATAAAGCCAACGACGTCGGACGCGTTTTTAACTCTCGTGCGAACGAAGCTAAATTGGATCGTATTTTTTCATGGATGCAAATTCCATTCAGTTGAGTAGATCCATGGTATGGACATATGTCAATCGATCGTCGGTGAATGAACGTTCTCAATATTAGAGTGGTTTAGGACCGGAAGCTCAACCGCTGTCACAGGGCTTTCACCGTCGAGCGTTTAAGTGAAATGTCCACAGGTAGACCAAGATAGAGAAGAGAAATTTGTTAAAGATTATTAAAAATTTTCATATACAGTTTATAGTCTGCAACAACATATTATTTTACCACGAACCGGTTAGCGTACTGCTTTTGCATAATAATAAATAATAACAGTGAAAAATAAGCAATTGCGACAAGATTATCACGCGGTTTCTTGGAGATATTGATGATTAAATGATTAATTAACGAAAACAGGTGAAGTCGGCATCTAAGGCATGAATAAACTCAGCTATGATTAATCTGAGCGTATTGATATTTTTACATCGGCCACAATTTGTTACAAAAGGGAGAAAACAAAAGGCAAAATAATAATTAATCAAAATCCGACACAGATGCTGCACAGTACAAGTCCTCATTGTATAGAAGTGAAAGTAATTTAACTTGATAAAAGCACTATTTGCTGAACCCTTGTGTGTTTTTCCCGCCACAAATAAAACATTTAGTTAACCGAACCGTAAAGTTTCACAGCTTTGGCGTCATTAAAGGCTATTATGTGAAATTACAAAATGATACACATATTAAAACTTTGTAGGTAATTGGGGACCGTGAAATGGCAAATATAACTCTTGTATATGACTCTCATTTTGAATTAAATTAATAAAGATATCGTTGGAATATTCAGAACGATGGTCAGGTAAAGTCGATGCAGCATATACTTAGCAATTTGAGGGGACACGTACAGGACTTATTCTCTATAGTAGGTACTTCTTCGTTTTTAATCTTTTCGGTGAAGGTTTCAGTATAGACTAGGTGCTATTCCTCATTAAACTTTTTTCCAAAACTATCTCAATAACATAAAACTAAGCTATTGTTTAATATTTATTTAGTTAATGATACCTATTTTGCTCGAAAAATATATGGCAATAATAATGATGGCAAAACTTTAACAGCCATTCATAAGTACCTACTTACAAACAAACAATCCTATCCGGATGAATGTAGCTCGAGCAATTACATGATTAGTTTCTACTTTTACAAGTTGGCTAACTACTTAACACGCCTGTTAAACTCTGCCTTTGTTCGGTGGAGTGTGGCGGATCACAGGTACCGCTTATTGCTACTGAACAACGCTTTGAGCGAATACCCTTGTTACTTTCAAAATATAATTCTCAGAACATGGACTATAACATCATTTTATATTCATATTGCAAAAATATATACCTAGTCGGTTCTGGTAATTTTTGGTCTAATGAAAATGAGGTAGGAGACGATAATAGTATTTCTTACAGATTGTATAGCCTCAGTCTATTTTCCATCTATATAGTCATGACGATATTAGAAATCATAGCGGTGTTGTATGGCAATTTTCCGGAAGACGAATCCAGCGATGCTCTGACATTCGCCGTGAGTCACACTATAGTCTTAATAAAGATGTTCTCAGTGATATCTAACAAGAAACTGGTGAGATCTATGAACGAATCTATGATAAAGGTGTGCAAGAAACACGAACAGAACGAATTGGTGTTGGAAATGTACAGAACAGTGAAGATCAATGTCATCGGCTATTTTGTAACTGTCTACGGCGCTTCTGTCTTCTACGTTTTTGAAGGCTTGAGAAAAATGTATTCAGGTTAGTTTTACGTCTGCAAACACAAACATTTTATGGATTTATATGATCCAATTATTATTACATATATAAATATTACGCCTTTTCCCCATAGGGGTAGGCAGAGGCTAGGGGCTATTTCCACTTGCCACGATCCTGGCCAATATCACTGCCTTTCTCTATACTCATCACTCTCTACGTTACGGGAGGCCTATCTATATCTAGCAGTGGGCTTGATGTGGTGAAAATGTATAATGATGGCGATGTCTGTTGTTTATATAAATCAGTAGGCTGTAAAAGTACCCAAATCTTAAGGCTAAATTTTATTATTTCAATGAACGCAATTGTACATTCGTCAACAGGCTCCCATTTCGTGACAATTGTAACTTACTACCCGAGTTTTGAAGACAATTCCATGGTAGCGACATTGTTCAGAGTGTTCACAACGGCTGTCTTGTTCATGATGATGATGACAATGATCGTGTCGGTGGACTCCTTCACAATGGCGTATCTCATCATGTTGAAGTACAAGTTTAAAACTCTGAGACATTATTTCGAGAGATTACGTTTGGATTTTGATAAAATTAACAAATCTGGTGATCAAAGATTGGCCGCAGAGAAGTTGACTGATGGTCTCGTAGAAGGAATCGTGATGCATCAAAAGCTTCTAAAGTTAGTAGCGTCAAATTTGGTCATATAAATACTACATACATTTTATTTAGTCCAGTAAAACCAAATGCAAGTGATGTCATAAACGCAAAATAACATAATTGGATTTTTATTAGATAATGAATTAATATATGTCCATAATAAATCAAAACAGTAAAAATATACGAGTATTTATTCCAGATTGGGAAAAAATATAGACCAAGCGTTTGGTACGGTTATAGCAATGCAGCTTATCCTTTCTTCTGGATCAGCTGTATCGCTTCTGCTGCAAATTGCCGTGAGTTTCTTTTTCCAGAATGTTTTAATCAATGCGTAATGGTGAATAATTGAATAATTCATGACTCCGCTTGTTTCAGCTCTCGGACCAGCTGACTTTTATCGCGAGCATGAAAATAATATTCTTTGTTGCCGCATTGTTCTTCCTATTAGGACTTTTTCTTTGCAACGCCGGAGAAATAACTTATCAGGTTGTTGAAAGCATTTATATTTTTATTATTTAAATGGAATTGTAATTATTAGTAATGGTCTTTAATGTCGTTTTAAATGCCATGCATTTTTGGTTTCACACTTAAGTCGTTTTATTAGCTTTGTTTTGAATTTGCATTTTAAAAACAACTCTTATGCTAACGAGTGATAAACACATTAGTAAACAAAGGAAGAATATTTCAAAGACGTTTCATAAATAGATTTCTCGAAATTAATAAATTACTCCAAGATCGGGTTCTAAGATGTAGGTACTTGGCAAAACTCCTTGTCTTTTTATAAATATTTTGTTCGTTGCTTGTATAAATAAGGTAATGGTGGTTTAACTTCAAAAGATTTTCAGTCTTTAAAAAATTATGATAAAATCAGTTCAGACGATACCAAAAGCTCCAAAGAGCTGTAGGTGAAATATCAAAACAGATAAGCGTCAAAAATAGCTATGGTCTGTTTCCTCCAATTTGACATTAGGTATACTTATACTTAAGTTTTTACGTTACAGAGTAGGCAGAGCCGGGCCGCCGTTGTTGGCGGAAATTAGTTTCTATAGTTATAAGTCTATGAAAAAATCTCCAGTTTATTGCCCTTTCCCTTGATTGACTATAACAATCTGTCCGGGATATAACACATTATCATGCTAATTAAACGAGTGTACAAAATTTCAGTTCCCTTTTAATCGGTTTAAGATATCTGCTTCAAAATTGAGTTAGAAGATTTAATTCGAACATATATTGCAAGTTAAATAAAAGCTTGTAAAATAAGTATTTCTTATTGAAATATATCAAACATTTTTTAAAAGTTATCATCATCGTCAGCCTACAGCAGTCCACCGCTGGACATATGTCTTTCCTAAACTATATGAAGCCACAATTTGTGAGGATTTTTGTAATTATCCCACACAAAATCACGTATTAAAAATAACACATAGAGCAAGTACATGTCCTAAAATGTTCACTGTTACACAGTATAATACCGCTAAACTGGACAGAGACGCGGAGAGAATAGGTGGCTATAATTACTTAGCCCTGTAATTAAAATGGTCAAACTTACAATATATCTAAATAGGTTAGTATTCCTGCGAGCCCCACTACTTATCCTTTCAAGTATATTACCTAAACTCGAAATAGTTTAAGAGCTCGGACGTCGGTCGGTGGTTAGTCTCCAGATTTTGTTCCCAATCTACAACTTTCCTTTTAACTGAAGTGTCGAAAATGCGAGCTGGAAATCGTACAGCGTAGATTCTATCGTGGCTCGGGGTTTAAAATACATTTTAAAAGAAAAGAGATAGTTCCAGTTTGTTTTCCCGTGAGATTTATACACACAATACATGCATTCAGTATTTGTAGGTATTGTTTCAACGGCACTTGAAAAATTGTGTTTTATTTCCACTTTACGCTTCTGACCTAACTTTTGTATCGCTTGGAGATAATGTTATGTTCTCTTTGGTCCTTTGAGTATTGTTTAGTTTTGTAAATGGGGTTACGTTTTTGTACTACACATCCTTCGTAGTAATATTTAAAAATCTAGAATGTCTTCAAATCTTTGTGGTGGTAAAGGTGGAAGATTTGGGTAGATGAATCTCACAGAGACCAATCATGTCGGGAAAATATAAATAATAGTTTACAATTTGAACATTTTTGTGCTTTAATATTGCCTTTTGTTTCCAGGCCTCGCTGTTATCAGAAGCGATATTCCATTGCGGCTGGCACGCGTGCCCCCCGCTGCCCCCGCCTCACCGCAACCACCAGCATCTGGTGCGCCATGCGTGCGCGCAGGCCTTGCAACCACCAATCATGAAGGCGTTCAAAATGATAGAGCTTACGTATAGCACTTTCTTGACGGTTAGTATTTATTTTAAATGGACAGTCTATATATTGCTAATGATTGAAAGAAAACCAGCTATATTTTTTGTTATTGAAAAATGTTATGAAATTGTTGACGAAATTTTTTTGTGGATTGTAATAAGTACTAGCAAAAGTAATTAAAAAATATACTAATTTTGTTACAGGTGCTGAGATCAACATATTCAGTTTTTGCTTTGTTTTATGCACAAAAAAAGTAGTGATTATAATGCATTTCTTTAGCGTAGAGTTTCTTGCTTTGCTAATTTACTTAAGTATTTATTTAATAAGTAAATTTTAATAAAGTGGTAGTGAAATGTACCTATTTTACTTGGTTACCTATGAATTTCCAAAGAGCGAAAACGTTAAGTATTTTTTTTATTTTCTATATTTTAGATTGATCGAAATCTAAATTAGTTTTTTTTTAAGTCGAATATAAAACATATCGATATAGATAAAATTTAAATTATCTATATCGATATGTTTTATATTGTAACTCAACGTTAACAATTTATTTCAAGATATTTAATTTGCAAAAAAGATAAATATTTAATGCCTTTATTAATTTTGCGTACACATGCAAAATATATCTTGATTTAATAGGATATGTTTTAAAAAGTAAACCTAGTGCAACCAGTATGGTTAGGTACCTATTATAAAGCAAATGTCGTTTAAAAATATATATCGAAAACTTATGTTATCTAATTTTAATTAAAGTTACTTCTATTTACTACTAGAAATTAAATTGATTGTTATCAAAAACATTTGTCAAAGAAAAATTACATGTTTTAGCAAGCGGACAATGATTAGTATAGATTTCGAAAATCATATAAGTAAATTAAGTTTCCAAGAAACACAATATGTAAAAGAAGCTATCTAGCATTTAAAACTTCGTCGTATCGATTTCGAACAAAAACATTTGTGTGGTTACCGTTTTACTTACATGATTCGTGAGCTTAATCACGAACTAGACCTACAAAAATAAGATGGCAAGTATTGATAATTGATGTATCGTTCAGATTTCAATACAGCATACCTACATATGCAAATATTGAGCGATTTGATGAGCGATATCGCGTGTACAGGCAGATATCAACATGAGTTCCTCAGGTAATCTTAAGAATATAGTGAAATAACAGATATAAAAGATAGAAATCAGGGATTTTCCAATTTTCATATCTACTATAGTGGAATTCTGAAACGTGTGAAACATGAGGTCTAGCCAACTATGAAATTGAGTACAAAACTGTCATTTGAATTTGAAAACTGTATAGATTTGTCAGTACAAGTGTTTAGCTCACTCATAGAAATTCAAAGACCAGAAAGCGCCCACGTTTTCTTTCACCAATTCGCATGGTTTTCGGCATCCTTGATTTTAAGACTGTAAATAATGTGTAACTTTTACTTCTAAACAGTTACACGTAGATCTCGTAAAGGGAAGGATCAAAGTTTAGCTCCAGTGATGTATGAGGTGGTGTGAGTCGCATATTCACTGTGCGGTTGGAATTACTCTCACTTCTCGCGCCCGAATAAATTTTCCGCGGCGGAAATATAAGAAAATGCGGAAAGGACCGCAGAAATAACTTAGCTCGGAACGACTTATACGGGTCACATTCTTTAATCGTCCATACACAGAATATTTACCCACCTATTCCTAAAAGGAAACTTCGGCGATAAAGGTCACTACCTCATTATTTTACGACAGTAGCCTAAAAAACTAGAAGTCGGTTTATTTTTTATGGGTTTGTTGTATGAAAAGATTTTTGAAACTAGTGATATTTTATCCCTAAAATAATAACTTCTATAAATCTCATCTACGACTAAATACACACAATTTTTTTAGATTTTTTTTTCAAATTTTAAATTAAGTGTTACGAAAAAACTACAAACTACGGGCATTTAGAAACGGCCACTGTTGAGAAGAAATGCCGAATGAAAGTCATTTAAAAAGCGTTGATCCTTGTCATGCTAGAAAGACTTACGATTATTTGTTTATGTTCCACAATTTACGCCTTTTTTATACCTATCATTTTCATACTTACTATTTCATGTCTCATTTTTAGAAAAAAGAGACCCTACCAGATGTGGAACAACTTTCTTTTGTTGCACAAAATTGAAGTACGAGAGGAGGACATACTAATCAATAAAAACATCTATATTGTTTCCTTTTTAAAATAGTATAAATTGTACTCAACGAATTAAATCCTATGACCTAAATGCCATTCGATCAGCGATTCGTCGAAGTAATCTAATTGGGTCAAGCGGATAAAAAGCCCGGTATAACAAATCACTGAGCATTAGAGATGCCGATTTTGGGGAATGTCTAAGGGCAAGAGCACCTATAGCCATGGATTGAATTACATTTAGCAGATTAATTTTCATTTACGTATCGGAAATCATGGCCAGTTCGAGGGGTTTAGATTTAATAAAAATATCGTTAAGTTTTAGCGAGTAAGCCAGCGTAGACAGACTTTTCCATTTATAATATAAAGAAAGACTTGTTTTGGTAATGGAAACTGGTTATTAATACTATTCAATTATAAAAAATGTAGTTATTTTAAAATTACAGACACACTTCAATTTTATATATTTGTAAGGATTTAATTGGTTCTTATGGGAGTTCTTTCTTATGTACTCTATATAAGTCAATAATATCGTCATTTATATAAGTAAATTTAAATTTCGATAAAACACGTTCAAACATATAAAAGTTTCACGCATCGACAACATTTGGCCAGAAATAGAATGAAATTTAACAAAGAGACGTGTCTAGGTTTTTTCTTTCCGGCTCCAGGATATTATTTTGAAAAGCTTTTGTGTCAAACATATTCATAGCGAGGCGGAGATAAGAAAACAGAAATTGTATTGTTATAGTTTTGGTAAAAGTCACTGGCGAATGAATAAAAAAATAGAGTCGAAAATGAGATGTTACAACTTATTAGGGTAGCCGAATGGTACCGCACTCTTGTAACTAGATTTGTAATGATCATGTCTGTTTGTCCGTTCACACAATAGCCACTTTATCCTGAGGCTATTTTAGACTACACAGTTCAAATTTGGTATGTGGTTTTGTTTCTAATTTTTTAAAATTATTAATACTATTCCGAGGCCAGAAGTCTGATTCATCATTCACAAAATGTTAACAAACAATAACTCCAATCGATAGAAGCGAAATTAAAACAAATAATTAGACACAGACAGGTAAGACTAACGTATAGGCAAACTATTAGTACCAAACGCTTGATTTATCCAAGCGTAATGAAAAGGAACATTTTTGTATAGTATGCCAGTATTTATATACCAGTTGTTCACGTATGCGACCCGCGATGTGAGGGCTCGTGGATTGCGAATCTTTTTTTCTTTGCCACGAATAAAAAAAAACTTTTGCCGCCATAAAAGTATATGAGTCCGTCCCAATGCTGTGCCGATGACTTCCAATCTCTCTATAGCGTGTCCCAACCCAACCCTGGAGATTACTTTTTCTCCTTCATCCAGTAAATTGAATTAAAATGAGAAGCAAACGGATAAAGAAAGGGTGCGCGATTCTTACAAGAGTTTATGTCTTACCCACGATTGTTTTGTGTATTGCTAAAATAACGTTATAAGCCTGTGTGTAGCCTTTATTGGTATTCAAGTTATTTAAAATGAAACTCGCGTATTCTACCTACTCGATTCAACAGTTAATCGCAATAATAATATTTCCAAGAAATTCTTTAAATCTGTTTACAGTAATACAAAATGAAATTAGTTTTTGTACGTTTCATTTATTATTAAAATAGATGTTAATTCGCTAAGCTATAAAGTACTTACATAGTTTATCCCGGTCGAATTAAAAGGTCTGCTGAATGTTTTATGAATCATTAGCACCCGCGAAAGTTCCGCAAAATATAATTTTAATTTATTCGCATATAACATTGAAAAAATATACTCTACTGGATACGTGTGATTATGAAATAGTGTTTACTATATAATAAAGAAATACCTATCTTACACCTACTGAAATCGGAATAAGGCAATAAACAATTTTAGTTCTATAATCTTATGCGAAAGATCAGCTGTTGCCGCTGTTTACACCAAATGCTGATGCATTTGGTGTAAACAGCGGAAAAGATAGCATAGATAGATAGTATTTTAAAACAAAAAACACATACCTACCTAGTGTGAGTATTTTTTTGGTTATAACAAAAAGTAAATAAAAATAAGAAAAGTCAATTGCGAGCTGAACTCGCGTGGATACCCTAAAAACGATGCTGTCGAAATAAAAATGGACATGTATTTGTGAAAGACAAGGAAGTTGTGGCTAACGACATTATTACACAGGCTTCAGTACAGGTTTCTATTTTAATTAGATTAATTTACAATTTTTTTTCATCGGTTAGTTACTTACAGATCTTCATGAATTTTAGTGTGTAATGTCAATTTTCTCGGGTCACATTGACAATCGCATTTTTTCCATAGCATGAAAACTTATATCATTGACTTGTGCACCATGGTAACAACGGGTGGTTTACAGAAGGTACTCGAGCCGCTATACGCGTAAATATTTGATCAATCTATCGCTAGATTGCCTATTGCAATACGAATCACATAAACGTACGGTTTAGAAAGTAACATTCGAAATCAGATTAAAATTAAAATTTTGTCTGTGTATGGGTGAGCATGTCGAGAAATAGATAACAATAATCATGTGGGTGGTGACGAAATTATGGTTTTTTGGCATTTCTAGACTAGACTTCTCGTGATTTTGTGCTATCACTGCATGTTTGTGCTCAAGTGGGAGGAATAAACGGTAAAATATAAATTAGTTTACCCAGAGCGTATTTTACGACAATGAGATAACGTTTGAATTACGAATGAACAAGACTATTATGACGCTGCTGCATTGTGTAATTACGTGTAATATTACACCTTAAATGACTAAAATAATGAAAATCTCAAACTAAGCCAATGAGAAGTAGAATTACGAATTACAAAAATATCTGTTTCTTTTTGTTCCACTTATTTGAATTTTCATAACTTGGACATTATATAATGTAATTTATATAAATCACCAAATTTCAAGCAAGACTAAATAAGTCTTTTATATTAACTTATTTTATTACTATTCTCATTTCAAAGCCAAAATAACCATTATTATTTATAAGGAATCAGAAATCTTTAAAGAGAATCTATATAAATGAACATATTGAATGAACAATTTACCATTCCAAATACGTATTCGTTCGAACGGAAGCACTCTCTGCCGGCGCGGTTCACGATTCACGCGCTAAGAAAATTGAGGTATGATGTTCAGTGCACCAATTTGAATAGCTCCTAGCTATTTCGTCTAGAGCTCTAACAATTTTTTGCTATTCGAATTGGTACTTAATTAAAGTGGGTTCCACAACGTTTGCAGTTCGAAGTATTTTCCCATCAAAAGTGGACAAAGAGGTTGTATAGAAATATTTCAATTAAATAACTGATACGTATAGATTCAGGTAAGAAACTCACCATAACTAAACTGAAGACACTGATTGTGCTCTAAACATAACAGTTTGGGTATATTCGAATAGGCGCGCAGAGAGGAACACCTTAGAAAATTGCCAAGTCGAATAACTCTTTGTAACTCATTTAGAAGATGCCCGACCACCTACGTTACGTGAGTCCTGGAATCTTACCAAATGAGGGCGATGTTTTCGGGCTGACGTAAGGCTACAATTACACTGGGCTACACATGTGATAATGGCCAAGTCTAGACACAATAGCCATAGTATAGTAAAGTATGTCGTAAATGTGGCATTGATCTTATTATTTCCAGTTATACAGATTTACATCTTAAGTACATATACGAACCTTTTTTAAAATGTAATATTGCTGATGTTTCAACGACCTTGCAGTCGCTGTGGTCGCAGCTAGACTGGAGTATTTGCGGTGTAAAGTTGTGGTGGTCGATTCAGTTCGTCAAGCAATCACACTACCCGCAGTAGGTTTTATAAAGATTTACATTTTATAACGCAACGTTTCATAAATGTTAAGTTTGAGGACTAGTTCTAAATTAAGAAATATCTGAAAAAAGTGTTATTATACAAAAAAATTGAAAAGTGTTTTTTTTTTTATTATGCTCAAAGTTTCAAATCCTTTTGGTTATAATTGAGCCGTTGCACTTTGCCGCATAAAATTTGTAGAATACAGTACATACAGTACAAATAGCGTGTCTGGCACATAATTACCGTATTTCATTCGCACAGCACAGCCGTCTGGGTATCGCCCGCGGCGCGCAGTGACTGACGTTGACATTATGCACCACTCGCACTGTTGTGCTGTGGAGATATTCTTTATTATTGTATTGTTAACTTTGCTTATTAGCACAAAGATCATTTATATTTCGAATTTGAATATCATTCCTAAATTAAGAGCGAAATCGACACTCATTGGTTTATCTCTCCGAAACTATATATATTTTTTTGTAATCGATTGTTGCTTATCACTGTTTGGGTCAACATATATAAAAAAATACTGACTGACTAAATAATACCCATCCAGTTCAACGTAACATTTGAATCCTACAAACATCGCCCCTGTCTACCCACCCTATAAGACGTGATACTGAGTCTATATTAAAAGAAAAAAAAGGACAAAATCTCCTCTGAGATATTCGTAGCCCAGTCGAGGTTATTCAAATTGAAGGATTTAAAATCTCCAGTATTTTATTCTGTTACAACCATTTTCTTTATTCTCAAGTACGATATCTTTCGCTAGACCGCTAGGAATGTTTCTCGAGGTCGGCGGTGAACATTCAGCAACAGATTAATGAGGTTACAAAAGGATAACTTTTCGTTTTAAATTACAGTAATTACAGTAAATGACTTAGGCATATTCCGATGCGCAGTAAATCTTGGAAGTGATTTTTGTATTGTAAATAAAAAAAACAACTTTTTATATTACTTGTGTTGTGTGCGTGAATAAAAATAACGCTACTTCGTAATCTTGATGGGTTATGAGAGAAAAAATATATCTGGACAGCTTAGTTAGAGCAAAAGCTAGTAGTGGTGGAGAACAATAATAGCTCAACGTTGATACCTAATACGAAATAACAATTTACGCCCGTACGAACTAGTGGAGCCCGAGACTTCCTACTTAATAAGTTAGATCAGTTTTTCACCCATCTGCAAAATCTATATTTGCGATTCGGGCAATTTGTTTGTCTGTTCTGCGGCGGGAGCGGAAAACTAGAGATTTCGTGAAACCACTCTCTGTTTAACATCTCATTTGCTACACAATGGTGTGATGGCTGCGCCGGCGCGAGACAGGGTCCAATAATTAACATGTTTAGAACAGCTTCACGTGCGATTTCTAGAAGATAGTTTTATGGTTATGTAAGGTGTCCTTTATATTCGCATGATATTTTTTTAATCACTATATTTAAGTAAAAGAGGATAAATCCTACTAATATTATAAATACGACAGTTTGTGAGGATGTATGTGTATGTTTGTTATTCTTTCACGCAAAATCCCAGTAGATTTTGCGTGAAAGAATAACAAACATACACATACATCCTCACAAACCGATTGTTATAAAATCTGGTACACGGATAGAATAACCTGGAATAATACATAGGGTACTTTTTATCCCGAAATTCCCACGGGAGCGAAGCCCCGGGGCGCGAGCTAGTAGACTATATTTTGTTTATTTAATCTTATGTATATATAAGTAGTTTATTTACCCGAATTCGAACATTACTTTGAAATGTATTTCACATTTGAATAAATATTGATTTATTGTTAATGTGATATGTGCTAATTTTGTTACTATAAACGAAATAATTAAAGCCAAATGATTTCGAGAACGGTAGAGAGCATATTCCGGGATCAGCGAGATAACTCGCTACTATCGGCGCGAGGCCCTAACTCCCTAATTAGTGTTCCCAAACAATCGGGGGAGATACAGTAAATATGGTATAGAAGCGTATCTTATTACATTATGTTTGTTCACTTTATTCTGTCCAGCAGTAGGACGCGATAGGTTAATAGATAAATGTTAGGAATAGCATTACAGTGTCAAAAGTATTAAAAATTCAGGCGCGTATGCAGTTTTCGCCTGACTTTCTGGAAAATAATAGTGTGATCAAGTCCCGTTTGGAGAACGTCCCGCGTATTCAATACATGGATGAATATCTGAGAATAAACTTTAAAAACGACTCTTCTCGGTTTGCCTTCTAGTTAACAAATTTAATACAAATTTATCCTCGTCAATGTACTTATACATTGTCGGAGGTAAAGGTCATGCAAATTTATGTAAAATCTAATTTGGATACATAACCATTTCCCTCTGAAAATGATTATGTAGAAGAGAATAACAAAATGCGATTTCCTGCAGTTATTTCTATGCTTTCATTATTTATAACGAAAGTTTGTTAATAAAACTGACCGCAACTATTAATTGCACCATTTCAAGTGTTGCTATCGGTTTCAGATCATTTGTAAACAACCCACTTCACCGGTCGGTTAACACGCGGGAATAAATTACAAGGTGTTGCCAGCATTTGGTATTCATAAAGTTTATAATATTTCTATCGCGGGGAACTGGCGTTTTGCATTCTAAACTTTATTGAAAATAAATTGCTGTATAATTTGTTGATACCTTCCCTGAAATGTTGATAGTAGTTATGTTAGGTAGGTACTGTGTTAATTTTATTTATAAACGAAATGTGTTTCTCGAAAATTTTTTCATGGAATTTGCCTCAATAAAATTGTTTTCGGTAGCAAAATTTCGAAATAATGCAAACTCATTGGAACTGAAATGTGTTGATACCATTTGGGTGGATCCACATTAATATGTGAACCTGTACATACACCGGCACAATTTAAAGCGGAAAATCCCTGTTCAAATTAGGGATGAAGCGACGTCGACGTGTCGGGTCGTTTGACCCGAGTAATCCGGAATTCATCATTATTCGGAATTCAATTGATAAAACAGAAAGCCTATTGTAGGTTTGCTAGTCGCATAAATTCCGAGATCTCGTAACATTAATTGTCTCTTCGAATATATAGCCAATGTGAACGTACCTAAATTCACCGAACGTTATTCTATTCTCTAACTGGAATCTTGGATCTGCTTCCTACTTATTTTCGAGGCTATGGGAATAGCCTGTTATGGGAATGTTAGTCGTCTCCTACGACATGCACGGGATGGTATGGCGTGAATCTAGGGGATCACACGCCACCACTAAGTAGTGTCCGAGTACTACAACAGAGGCAACTTTGCGTTGGGTCATTTATATGTTAATTTACCTAGCTGACAATAGCTATTTCTATCACAGTATATTTAACTAGAACAATTATCCCGGATAGTCATAGTTGAACCCAAGTTAACATAATAGCGTTAATTTTCACAAAGCTAGGCGAGCTGTTGGTATTAGTTTTAAGTACGCGAATTTCTGCAATTTAAGAAACAGGGACATTTTTATAATTTTGATTTACTAACAAATATTAATTTAAGATGATTGAGTAAAAAACATTGTGACTATGTAATATATCAGATAGGTATCATATATTGAAAAAAATATATAGTTATGAAATTTTTGTTGATTTTGTTATGAGCTTTAAATACTTTATTGCTCAAAGCAACAAAATTATATGTACAAATTAGACATTCCACGGGTAAAGGTATTATGGAGGAAAGCCGCTAAAGACGTTTCACTTGCTCATTTTTATTATAAAGACGCATAATAAGTCGTAAGCGACTTCCTTCCATAAGTTATATTTTTTCGTCACAAAAAATAAAAACTGTGTACTCTACAGTTGCATTGAAAATAAATAATTACTTTAATGTAGGTTGTGAGGTCTTCAAATAGTTGAAACTATTTGAAGACAGAGTCTGTCTGTAATCAAAACTTGCAAATTAAATTTTACCCGCTTCCCTGTTTTCAATTGAGCTTAAAATTTACATGAATATGTAACAATAATGAATACGTTACACTACCTAGCAATATTATTGCATGCTACTGATAAAGGATTCAGAAAGTGACCGATTCAGAAATAATGTTGTAAAAATGTAACCAAATAGTGATTTGGTTACATTTTTATTAACATAAACATATTTACTAACATACTTATAAATAACAGTAACTTGACTTGAATTACTGTGCTCGTATGTACTTATATATAAATAAACTAATTTAAATCGGGCGTGTACATGTAAAATAACTAACATTTTAATATTGATTGATAGGTTCTGTCCGCGCGGATTCAGAAGCGAATTTTTAGAGTTGTCGTACAGAATCTCAATGGAATTTCAGAAATAATTGATCCAGTTGTCCAATGGCTTTTTTATAACACACGCTTCGTAAACGTCTAGATGATATATGACCACTCCATATCCCTGACTTCCACGATAGGATTCGAAGGCATCTTGCACGTTAATAATAAGGCTTGAATACCTTTATACTATAAAGGTATTCAAGCCTCACCTACATAATGTAATGCTAAAAATATGGAGCTTTTAAATTTATGGTCGGAAGACGACGTCTCTGATATGAATATTGCATGACAAAAGCGTTTAGGGATAAGTTATTTTTAAGGCATACGTAAATTGCCATTTTAGTAGCTTTTAGCGAACTATTCAACATTTATTATTATTAACATACGGTGGTAGTATTATCTTGCAACGGTCAAGACAGAGTCGAACAAACAGAAAAAGTTTCGAAATTCTCTTAATATCAACTAATTCCACTCTATCTCCAGTGTAGCCATTATTTTATTTCTTACTTGTTTTCTGTAATGAGCCAGTGTAGCACGAACATAAATTCGCAAATAATAATAATAATTTTATTTCTATTATAGGTGGATATGTTTGTTTACTTTTTCTTAAATATAATGAAGTACCAAAATAAATACAATTATTTACAATAAAAGGATTTTGTGACAAACATAAAGAAATAGCGTGGCGTAGTGGTCACCACGCACTTATGGGCGTTCTGGGTTCTATTTCGGTAATTATTCGGTTTATCACAAATATATATCTACGGTTCAGGGTGTGTTGTGGCCGTTTCAGTATTTGTGTCCATCGGAGCTGTTTTAAAAGGCTTTCTTCCTCAATTTTCAGAACCCCAAAATGTTATTAGCACCCTGTTATTACAAGTAACGATAGCAATTCATTTCGTTTTAGTGATATGGATACAAAAGCAATATATCACCGGTTTGAATAGAGCTTAATGGCATATGTGAAAGTTATAGGCAGGTGTGAAAAATGTAAAAAAATACGGGTCTTTATATGGTGTTTGGTCACAGACCATTTTTGGTACATAGGTGCGTTAAATGAAATAAGTGAAGACTACCGTGGCCTAATGGATATGATGCCGGATTGTTACGCTGGTGGTCCTAGGTTCGTTCCCCGGTCAGGTCAAGATGAAAAATTATCTTTTCAGATTGATTGTTTATCTGTATAAATGTATATGTTATTGGATATAGTATCGTAGAGTTAGTATCCCCTAACACAAGTCTCAAACTTAAATTTTTATAACTGAACCTCGCATTCGGTGATTATTAAGATTATTTTATTAGTCGTACAATTAATTAAATGTACTTAACCTACATATTTACTTAGAGTACATTTAGTTTTAATCCGTCTATATATAAGTCAGGATATTTAATCTGTACTTTTTTTTTATCCTAATGACGAGGTGGAAAGAGATCGTCTTGTTAACGTCGTGCAAGATAAATCGAGCGAGGGTCAGTGATCGCTCGTAAAAGTTTTAACGATCCCCAAATTATTACCTATTACATTTGGCCGATCTATTGAATTATAGGACTAGATAATCAATGAAAAAGTCAGATATATTATTAGTATTAATATATATTTTTTCTTAAAAATAAACCACTGTAATAAATTGATATTAAATAAGCTTCCATTTGATGTGTTATCGCGGAAAAGGCTGAAAATAATTATCATTACTTAATTATGTATCACTCCGCGCATGACATGTTTTTCAGTCTAAAATCTGGCAGCTACAATTAATATGAAGTGGGTGGAAAAAAGAGAAGAATTGGCTAGTTGCCTACCGAGTCCACCGTCCACATATAAGTTATTGACCCACATATCCTGTTTTAATTTTTTTGTAATGGACAAATCACATTATATCACAGCACATTTCGCGGGACTACTGGAAGATATTTTTATAGAATTAAGTAGTACTTAGCTTTTTATTTGTATGTTTTATATTTACACTGTTATGTCGTGTACATAAATAAATAAATAAATTAGCATAAAGAAACATCACCGTTACTTTGTTTATCCGAACCGAGCACTTTATCTAATTGTATCTCTCGCCAATAGACAGTCTAAAATAGAAAATTCAGTTGGAAGTTTCGGGGATAAAATACAAAGACAACTTTACTGGCCAGCCTTTTGTGTCACGAAGCAATAACACGTGTCCTGTACCCTCCCTGGTCCTCGGGCGGCAGGTGCTGGGGCAATTTTGTTATTGCTATTTTGACTATCATCCACAAAGAGTTTGTTATTGCTTACGATCTTTGTGCTACAATACAAGTTTCTCACGTTCCTCAGTAACTCTCAATCTAATATGTAACTATCAATCAGGTAAACTGAGACATTATACTAATATTGTAAACGCGAAAGTATATGTGTATTTTCACGCATAATCTACTGGACCGATTGTTATGAAATTTTTACCACCACATCACGGAAGTGATGCCCCGGGGTGCAGCTAGTATTTTCATATATAAGTATTTCTTTTTGATTTTCGGTTTGTTGTGGTTGAATTCTCCAATACTTATTGTGAAAACGATAGTGTTAAGGACTATATTTTATCCCAAGTTTTCCGTGAATCGAAGTTTGTCAGTGTTGTTGTATGAATGTTTGTCATGATGTCCAAATGACATCATATTTTAAATAAAATAATATTTATCTAAGCTATGAACTACTAGCATTTCGGAACGACCTGAGAAAATTCCAAAAGAAATATATATAAACAGTGTTGCTATCATAAGATGAGTTATATGATATCCTTGCTAAGGTTTTTGTTAAAACGTCAAGGTTCACCACCAAAAGCTCACCTATCGAAGGGTTCACGCATGGGCGGTCGTGTGTGCCGGACACATTTTTGTTTTTCTGTAGCTGCCCGTTCTTTATTATCTTCTGGCACTTTTCCAAAAACAATAGTATAAGGAGAGTCATTGTGGTATAATAAAGGCTGGAATACAAACTTACTTATTCGTCTTCATTTAGTATATTATATACCTACTATGACTAAAGTATTTTTGCGAGGTCTAAGTATGTATATTTTTCAAGAACAGTGTTTTTTTCGTTCGATCTTCGATGGGTTTGCAACCTTTAAGTCTTTAGTGATAATTCGACATTAATTACAGTAATAAAGAATATTAGGGATTATTTAAAAAAGGTAAAACGTGAACCTTTGTAAAACATAATCAAGCTACAGATTACATTATAGAATAGTTGTCTTTAATGATTAAGAGTGTTTTGTTACATTGTGAAAGTTACTTTTTTTTCAATAGAATCTGCATCTCAAAGAACCATGATGTTTATTTTAGTTGCAGAATAACATAGATGCAATTTATAGATTGAAAGTAGGTCGTAATGCTAATGTTATATTAGGCGCGAAGTGTCCGTGTACACAAAGCAACTTTAATTTGACAGCGAAAATTCACTAGCCGTCCCTTTTTCCACTTTGATCTATCTGTGGATCCTAGAAATAAAACTTTATAACTGCTCTTGTTAGTTACGTAGAAGTTGGTAGTAATCTACATTTATCTTTACATAAAAAGTAAGTGGTTGTAACTTTGTCTATAGGGGGAAATCTTTGGTGTATAACTGAATCTCTTTCACAATATTTTCGCCTTTTGAAAGCTACGTTATTCCTAAACGACAATGAGAACTTTTGTCCCCACGATATTAGAATAATATAAAATACGTCATCGCTAATTTCCGCATACTACGTTATCTTCTTCTTAGCATGGCAACTCGGCTAAATTTGTGTGAACTAATACGGCATTGATACGGCATTATCTGTGCATTTCCGTATACTCCATCACGGAAATTAGCTAAGACTAATTAGGCGCAAAACGTTCGTGTACATTATGCTTTACAAGCGCAGTAAAGCAGTAGAGCGGGGTCAGCGCTCGGTGGCGTGTCGGGGAAGTGTTAACAACTGGGCGTGCCTGCCCTATCTCGTATCTCGGTACAATTGCGCTTGTCAGCCGGACTCGCCCTGGCTTCCTCCGCGCGCACTCCAACCGCAGCCGTATATAAAACGTGGACCGACAGAGATATGTGTCTGCTATTTAAACGCTTTCTTCTATTCTATTTCTTGGCTAGTTTTTAGTTTTGCTGGAGTGGAGAGAAATTATTTTTTATAACATCTACATATTGTATGTATAAAATTATATATTGTATACAGAATTGAGTTTATTGTACCATTTACAAGAAACATTAATAAAAGAAAAACTAAAATGTACTCAACAAAGATAGGCACTACTTAATACAAAAGAAATAAATGCTTTATTAGTTACAATTTTCAAAATAATTTTATCCTGTTACAAAGAAACAATGTAAATAAACAACGATTTTAGACAACTTCGGTATTGGTTTCATATTCAAAGCGGCTATTACGAAAACTTTTTTCAGCAAAGTGATTGTATCTGAGAATCTGTAATCGGATTTGTCTCCAGCGACCCCACGACGCACGGGCATCATTCTGAAATTTAAGTACGATGTCCACTGAACCCCACGTGGGGCATCCCTAATGCCTTATTTAAATAGGTAATAATCAACTTGCACATAGCATACCTACAAAAATACGATTAGTAATTTTCGTTCAACATTTAAGAACAAGGTTCTTGTCAGCGGAGTTCTTTCTATCGCTCATTTACCTTTATCTCTATATTCCACCATTGTTTGGACCTCCCTACACGACAGGACTTCCTTCATTTAGTTCATATAAGCCCTTCTTGGTTTTTCTTTTTCTCTTTTCCCTTCCATTTTTTCTTCTAGTAGTTAATTGTCAATTATGTAAGTTTGATTCAATATTGAAAATTGAATTAAACATTATGTAGTGCGGTTAGTAGCGGAAGTAACATACTGTATGTACGTAGTTCATTAAAAGAATTTAACTCGAACCATCATCAAAATTAGTGGTCCTACCACATGGTAACCCTGTTAAATATGTTTGAAAATAGAAACTTTTCGCTGCGGGACGCAGCCAATTAAGTCTTACGGCCGAATACTCAAAAGCTTATCAAATGATTAGTCTGTTCTTAACAGATTATCATCGCTCAACTCATACTCAAACGTATTATAGCTGTCAAATTATTAAAAAAAATGATTTTAACAAAGCACTGCTCACTTGAGAATAATACTCAATTTACGCATACTCAAAGCATAATTAATGTTTGACAGCTGCGAAATCCTTGATTAAAATCAATCTCAACGAATGTAGCTCATTGCTTAACCGCAATTCACGTGTGAATTTCTTTATTTTTTGGGATAAATTATTTAGTTATTTTATAATGCATGCATTTTGAAAACAACTTTTCACAAATTACTACAATAAAAATAACAAATTACTATCGAGTTCGAATTGTAAACCCGCAAGATGATTGATGTGCTGTGTCAGTGACAGGCGATTTTGTTCGACATTCGTTGAAGAATCATTTCTATATGTAAACAATATTACTTATTCTGTGCCTGAACGACCGATTTATGATATTATGACTGTTCCCCATCTTTGTTTGTTGTTTGTTGATGATAAAAACCGGTATCAAACCTCATCTTAGATGGCTTTCATTCACGCTTTGATGTTACATATCAATAACATTTTATTTCATTGTTATTAGCAAAGTAAAATATACATTGTTATTAGCAAATAAATAATTTACAAATTACACACATTCAGCCAGTTTGAAAATAATAAAGTAATGCGTAATGGAAAAGTAACTCAACGATAGTAAAGAAAATAAGGCAGGCGGACTCTGGACTACGAAAACGCTTGATTGCTCATGAAGAGTTCGGAAAATTGCTCAGCTATAAGACTAAGTATAAATATCTAAAATCCAGGTCAAACTGGATAAAAATCTTGATCTAACTGGGGACCAACTAAACCAGGAGATTAAAAGCCATTTTGTACATATTATTTCTCTAAAAAAAGTGTCGATTAAGTATATTTTTTTATTGTTTCTACTACCTCCGTAAAAAATAACGAAGCCAATTTAAGAACGTATTCTAGGAACGAAATTCTCGACGTCGAAAATGAATTAAAATGAAACATTTTCATTAACAACATTCCAAGGTTTATAAAATGTTTAATGATGAAAACATTCTGGAATCGAGCGGAAATTGAACTCACGCCCCTATCTATCCTCCACCACTGGGCTATCGAGCCCGTGCGAGTTGGTCCGAAAATTTTTACATTGGCGTAAAACATTCGAAACCGTTTTTCATCTCGTTATTATTTTTAATAACGGATGTAAAAAGTATATTATCATAATTCGTTTTACATTTCAATATTTAATTTTATTTATTTTACTCTGAACCTGGGCTTCGCTGTCTTGAATGCAATTTAACACGCGTAGATGAGAGAAAGAGACACAGCTGAAATCTTGTAAAACAAATGAAATAAGACAAAGAGTTACATGAAAAATATTTAACAAACATTTTAGAATAAAAGCGAAGAAGGTGGAGAACGTCGCGTGTCACAAGCTTTTTACTTTCTCCGCGTTTGTAAATATGTACATAAATTTTAATTTGGACTTGTTTTAACTGTACGGGAACTAATTTTTTAAGACTCTTTTTGTATGTAAAGTACCTATACGCAGGTATTCGTGTATATTGATGGATAATGTAATTTGATAACTAATTATTGACACCTTAATATTTCGCAGTGTTGACCATAAAAAGGCTGTTTTACTCTTTGGGGAACGTGACACAAAATGAGTTTATTACTACTTTCGCATTTTTATGTTTAAGAGGCAAAAGCAATAAAAAACTAAATTAAAACTACGGAAGTTTTCTTTAGACAGAGGACTTCGAAAAACAAAATCTTGACTTAACTCAAGTGGCTGTAAATGGGAGATTCTTTGAAAAGATTAAATAGAGCAGCTTGTATATTTTATTGACGTAATCTATTCATTTGTTGTAGTCAATACGTTTTTCTTTGTTACGGTACGGTTTTTAACTGTGACGTGAACTTACATATTATAAAACAAAGTCCTCTGCCGCGTCTGTCTGTCTGTCTGTTCGCAATAAACTCAAAAACTATTGAACCGATTTTCATGCGGTTTTCACCAATAGATAGTGTGATACCTGAGGAAGGTTTAGGTGTATAATTTATTATGTTTTTAGCCGAGCGAAGCCGGGACGGGCCGCTAGTAGATGATAAAAAATGGCTTTCGGATCTCGTTGGTGTATAGTAGTTGTCGCATGTTGAAATAACACGAAAAAACCACTTAAAACATCCCTAACCACAAGTAAGTACAGAGCTCTTTACACAAACAAGCATCCTCTTATCCATCCGCCATGTTTGGACATGACATATTAAATATTTGGTATGTTTTAACATGCCTCTTCAAACGAGCTTGTGTAATGTTAATCAAATACCTTTGATAAGCGTGAGGCACGTCGAAACGTATGATCCATTTCGTTATTATTTTTAAGCTTGAAAAAATACTCCTTTATAAATAAACCGCAATGTTCTATCATGAGAAGGATTATGAGTATTAAATTTATTCATACGTTAGAATGTAGATACGGAGATCCGCTTCCCTTGGGATCTTCTAAACAGTTCATGCGGTGAAGATAAACAGGTATGGAAAGCTGTACACTGATCGACTTTTCAGTACGGTCTTTCTTCAAATTGAGTTGGTTATTTGCTAACATTTGTGTCAGATTTAGTTCAAATTGCCTAAAGCCTTTTTTTGGGATTCCGTACCTAAGAGAGAAGTAAAGACATGTGTATACCTTGTGTATAACTAGTTAAGTGAGTTAACTTTTGTTATAAAAATGAGAAAATGACGCTTACAAAGTTTGCAAAGTAGCCATCAGATTGCCTTGAGTTAAGTTCGAAACAAAAGAGAAAATATTGTACAAGTTTAGTTTTCCTACACTGAGACTAAAATGATACGATACATTATTATTACAGGGAAAATACAAGTCGAATCCTTCGCTCCAAGGGATTCCGTATTTTACCACGTTTATTTCATAAATACGAAACCCTTACTAATGAAAACTGCCTCAGGGCAAGAAGGATAATAAGAAGAGAAATATTAAAATATGAGGCAACATTTAGCCTAAACAACCAGAAACACCTCGCTTTAAGCACACGCAACTTAAATAAATTTTGCGGTTTGTTTGTTAAAGAAGAATTTTATTTTGTTCCTTTTTATGCTACATACATGTGTGTAATACATAAATGTATTTTAACTAATATATAACTAAATCGTGCACGAGGAAGGTAAATTTAGGGATATTTTTCTTTAATGTTATCCTATACTTAAAGAAGATGCATTGGAAATTTAGTTGGCGGGGATTTCTATTAATAGTTAACAGTTACAAATCATAACAATGTGATATTTAATTGAAGAATGTTCACTATATTTAAAAAAATTAGTTTCATTATGAATATAACACACATGCCTGTTATTTGAAAATGCTTATTTTTGAAAAAAAAAAGAGATCCTGCTTGAGTCGTGAATGTAATCATCTCATTAAATATTTACATTTTGTTGTTGCAGACGCACAATTCTTTAATTTTTATAACGGAAAATATTTTTCAAATTATATTAAAACAGAGATTGGCATTTTATTTTACAGGGAAACTCAGCGAAAATGTAAATGACTGATGGATGTTTAAAAATTAATTGTACTTTGTGATTGTAACAAAATAAATGCTAGTCATCGCTTGTCTGGAAACTCTCCAGTTATTAGCTTTTTTCTTGATTGACATTTACAATGTATGCGGGAAGAGGAACAAGCTAAATTGGTCTATAAGAAGCAATAGACAAATTTAGCTTGCCGAATGAAAGTAATTAATTTTGTAGCATTAAATAAATGTTCGGATAATGTTTGGTTACATAACTAAATATATTATGTTAATGAGAATTAGCACGAATCTTTTATTAATTTAATGCAGTAGACATTTCAGTGCCGTTTTATAATATGAAAGGATAAGAAAGCAAGGACATAATTAGTCGTATGCGACTGCTCCATAAGGTACCTTTTCTTGTGGAACGTCACATATATTTAGTTGTGTTCAAAGCGCGAATGTTTAAACACACTAATGGCGCACCCAAACAAAAACACTATTGTACACAATATTATCATAATGATATGTCACATTAATACAATTATTTTTCTAAACAATGTTTGTATTTTCTGTATTGTAGCCCCACTACAGGGGACCACTGATGGATGAGCGAAGTGCTCGCGTGCTTCCTGCCATGCCCGCTATCTGTTCCTTGTAGCTCTTTATTATCTTGTCTTTAGTAATCACTGGTTGTTGCTTGTTTATGGTTTTTATTGCAGGGATAGAATAGATAGATAAGTTCCATATTGCACTATTTACAGAAGAAACAAAATTATAACTAGGTGCATACTTCAACCTATTCCAGCCTGCCTTTGGTTATGAAGAGAAAGAAGTTAATAAATGAAAAAGAGAAGATTAAATATCGACAGAAATTTGGCATTTTGAGTAATAAATTCCTTCTGAACGTTTTGTCCCCAGCCGTAAAGCGTCGGGGCCCGGACGCCGCTTTCCTACTTTTTCTGTTCCACTTCGACGGTCTTCGGCACCTTAATAGTCAGATCATTGGCACGCAAATAAATGTTAATAAAAATTATGTAAAAAATATATATTTTATCGTTGAAGCCGGTTACCAGAATATCCTGGAGAAAATAGGTTGAGGAGCTTACCACACAACGGGAAAGAATCTAAGATGAGTTTAAGTTTAATCGCTTCGGTGGTTTAAGTTTTAACTTAACAGGTTATAAAAAGTTGCGGCACCTCGAGCCCGTCGGGTTGCAGTCCCACTCCACTTATTAAGAAATCCGAAAAAATGCATGTCTTTATGAATCACAAAATCATTTAGATGTTAGCTTATGTACCAACATTGAAAAAAGTCTTAAGTCTGTCTGTAAACATATTAAGTTGTGTTAATAAAAACATTTATTTATTTTGTTACAGACGTCGAATGCATATGCATCATAAAAATCAGTACTACTTTTTATCTTATTTTAATTGTATTTTTTAAAATAAATATTAATGAAACATTATCCAATTGGCGGATATGTTTGCAACACAAATGTGATTGCAGCGCAAAAATATGAAAAAAGACTGTGCTACTAAAATAAATTTATATGCAATCCACTCCATTATAAAATAAAAAGGCCGTAGTGAAAAGTTCAATTTATACCATTTGGCATTAACAGATTTATAGCGGCTCTTTGGCGAGGATCGGAATATTAATAAAAATATTTATCCGAGACGAAGGTGCTGGACACGAGACGAATATTAATTTGTCTAGTTAAATAATTGACAGCTGTGATAATCATGATAATTTATTTATTAATAATTATTGTTCCAAGTAAAAACATACTACGCCATTTGTTTATAACAAATGACGAAAGCATTCTCTTCCAGCTAACCATTAAAGAGAAAAATACATTGGATACAATCGGAAGCGGACATCAGCTAAATGTTGTGATTTTTTTTAACTAAGCAGGCCAACAGCCATCCACCAGATGGTAAGCGATCACCACAGCCTATCAACTGCAATACCAGGGGTACACGCGCGTTGCTTACCTTGTGGCCTTTGTGATCTTTTGCTTTTTGTAACTATACTGCCTCTGTTACCGTTGCTGAATACAACAATGCCGCCAAGCAGCGGTACTGGCAGAAATAGATGCGCGTGAGGTATCCATGCAGACGACCTTTGTACCAAGGTCTATCTCTGGTAAAATTAATGATTCTTTCGAAGGACAATGTGATCGCTCGTAAAATAAAACATAAGTCTGTGAATAAAAACGATAAATATAATATGTACTCATCCATAAAAGGGATATTTTATGAATTTCTAATGTGTCATAAAAATAATATAATTATAATAAAACTTAAATCATCAGTATTTAAATATTGTATAAATGAATTATCATGAATAAATTATGAGTAGTTTAATTTAATCAAATAACCTATAATAAATTGAGAAAGCCGAACGAAATAATTCAGTGGGTTACTAAAAGAGCTATTTGATTTTTGTTTAATTTTTTTGATTAACCTGTAATCTACAATTCAATAACTGGTCAAAAGGTAAACGAACTGTAAGGTATCCTCAAGAAGAGTAAGGTAAATATTAATCAGAATACCCCAGAACATGGACTAATGAAGGCCGCCCGAGGGCATAGCAAACATTTTAATCCGGGGCGCATCTCATAAATTTCAACCCGAGATGAAGTCTCTTTTGTTTTTCTTTGCGAAAGAAATATTTTTCTCTAGATTTGCCCCGCTAACTTGCGGAACTGCGGTGGTTTTATTATACCTCAGCAACAGTTTAAGTTACTAACGATGCTATTTAGTAATTGATAATATAAATTTTACATTCGATTTATCGCAAACGCTTCTTCATAAGTAACAATAATTAATCGTGGTGGATTCGGTGTACATTGCTTATTTTTCATTGCGGTAAATAAAAGCTCTACATAATACCCTATGTTCATGTATTCGCGGGGCGCACCTGTCCGAGGTCGACGATAGTGTGGGTTTTCATTCGGCGTTTCTTAAATTTATGTACACAACTATTAACTTATCAAAACTTACGAAGTGTTAAGTACTTATTAATGATATATTTAATGGTTCATGTCCTATTGGTAAAACAGTATAAATTACACATTCCTATATGAAAAATCTGTAATATTTCAGAGACACTATAAGTACAATCACATCAACAACTCAACCATCAATGAGTTATTTTGAAGACTGTACGATCAGTTTGGAACTTTATTAATTACTCGTTCATTTGCCAATTTATAATTGGACTGAAATATTTATATCATGAAATATGGGCGAATTAATTCTCTTCTCAGGTGCCTAGCTTGCCTCCAACTTTATCAATAATTTTGATTTATAGAAGCGGAGCCGCCTCTCAAGTTTTGCTATTAACAAAATTTCTCTAGTTCACCTACTTCAATTCATGTAGCTAGTTCGCTCTTTTAGTTTTGTCAATTTTATTTTTTGTCACTGAAACAAAACTGAATTATGCGTTGTAAAATATAGCTTGATCCCTGTGACAGCAGGCTGAACCGATACAATCGAAATGTGAGCGACAGAGACAGATGTATTATTTTCATACTATTTATCATCTATCACAGAGATCCAGCTATGTTTTACATAGTATAAATATTATTATACTAGCTTTTGTGCATAAATACAGTATCCTATGCATTATATGGACTTGAGACTAACTAGATTTATCATGAAACGATGTGTGGTACATATGTGGTAGCTACAACAAATGCTACGATGGATGTAGCCGCAACGGACTACGATTGTAGATATTTATATAATTAAAAGCTTTGATTTTTTTAAATACCTATCCATACTTCTATTATAATATTAACATACCAATATTATATCATAAAAAAGGTTTTTATTTTTGTTCGTTTGTTTGTAATGAATAAGTTTAAAAACGACTGCACCGGATTTGACGAAATTTGGCACAGAGACAGACGAAACGTTTAGGTGTAACATGCATAACAGGCTACTTTTTATTTATTATGGTTTTACCCAAGCGAAGCCGGGACTTGCCGCTAGTTGTCTATATATTAAAAGCACCTAATGGTAAGTTGTCACAGCTAATCAACGCCTGCAAAAGCACGATCACACGCGCGTGGGTGGGCTTGGGATCTTTTGCCACAGTACCCTGTAATTCACTGCCTCTGTCACCCTTCAAACCGGAACACAATGCAAGCACTGCTGCTGTTTGGCGGCAGAAATTGATGATCTCATTTGGTCACTTCGCTGTCTTCAGTTTTTTTGTTACCTTTGATCACAACATTGTCGGTTCATGTCGACACTAACTCACTTTATTTTACTAGTTTTAAGTAGCTGACCAACTGTTCCCGCAACCAGTTCTTGGCGATATAAACTTCCTGAATCACAGTTTTTACTGCAGTTGAGCTAAATATTTTCTTGAGAACAAGAGGAAGAGTCGCAGGTTTTTGTGGATGTCGTTTGCGATTTTTATGTCATAAAAGTATTTTATTCTCGAAGACGTAATACCGATACTTAATCTATTTTAGTTACTTATTTTTTAACTAGATAGATTTATGATGTCAGTGCAAATGTTAGAATACGAAATTATGGTGCAATAAAGTTCATATATGTTTTGCTAATTTTAACATTAGGTGGTAATTCTGTTGAGATGTTTCCGTGACAAAAATATACTCAAAGAGAAATAGGATAGCCGTGAGTCGAATTAAATTACAGCTAATTCAATTTATGATTTGTTTCTACATGTTCTTATTACTAATTATTTATTTTATTTACACAAATATGCAAGAAACATTACCAATGGAAACGTTAAATAGCAAATCAAATATAATTCAGCATTTCGCGCCTCGGCCGTTAGTACACTATTAATCACCTTTTCTTTAGTCAGCAGTCGTGCTACATTAGCGAGTAAACGACCAACAAAATTTCCTTGTATCGACAAAGTGGCGGCGGCAGAACTCCCATTTCACGATAAGATCTGTCCCACCTTGTGCCCATTCGGTGCCGGTGTAGCACTCCAACTGCCCCAGGTGAAATTTCTATCGTGCACCCATCCATCGGTTAAAGGCAGCTCATTAGCAGAAATTAACGCCTGCATTTTCTATCTAGTCTATTTAACATTCTAGGGCGGTTGTAGGATATACATTCGGCAGACTAACGGGATTGAAATATGCGTTCTACTGACGCGTCTTTTCTATCCTGTCTATTACAAATTCTAGGACATGAGATGTATAGACTTTTAAAAAAGCCAATTCTTAGGGCGACGGTTCACACTAGAGCTTCCGTCTTGTATCCAACGCCCTGGGCATTGGCTCAACCGTGTCCACCCCTTACGCCGCTGCTGTGCCCATTAGAGGTCAGGCGATGGTCAGATACCGGTCAATTTATGCACTGCATATTCAAAGGCCTCCTAGTATTTACTTATTTTTTACGAGCGTTGATCGTTATCGATTCCGTGCAAAATGTTTCGTTTTCAACCACGTCTACGATGACGTTTTAAGTGTAGATATGTCACATTAAGTGTGAGTTGCGCCAGTCAACTTTGATGTTAACTTTAACCTACGCAGAATTTTGCATTTTTCTTTAACCTACGCTAAGTCAGCGTGGGTCATCATTTATTTGGCATAATTATCATATTAATTTGTCATAGTAAAATATATGGATATTTATAACAAGATAAAAATTGTAATGAACTCAGTGTTAACGATATAAAGGAGGATTTAGCAGAATTACAAACAGTAGAGGTAGTTTTAAGACTCAGTCATTCTAGTACCAAAATATTATTTTTAAACCAAGTTTAAAAACTAAGTCTTAAACCTTATTTTACTGGGCACGTGCTTTTCAAATCTAGAAACTACAAATTTCGTGTCATCATATTGAGACGATCTAGCTTGAATATATTTTAAAGACTAGTTTCCATTGTTAAAATGTAAAGGCGACCTATCTACTGTTAGCCAAATATCATAGGTTTCCTTGCGACCCTCTTTACGGGTTAGTGGACGCAGTAACGGAGTGGCGGTTACCCGGGAATTTGTTTTGTTTGAGTCTCGGATCACTGCCGGCTCGCGACGGCCATTGATTGCGTTTCACAAAGTTTAATGAAGAATCTATTATAGACAGAGTTGAAATACCAATCGGCTTATTTTGTTTAAGGAGATCAATTAATCGGTTTCATTATATTTTTTCCAATCAATCAATAAATTTTATCCTTTAAGAGATTTTTTAAAAATTGGGTTTATCAGCAGAGCCCAAGCCCTGTTACTTCCACAGCCATAAGACATCTAAGCCAAGGAATCAGCTTTCTTCGTTTACTTCTTAATTTGACATTGTCTTAATTGTTAAACCATTGGGACGCAAACCATCACGATATAAACATTGGAATATTTTTTTATATTTTATTTACAAATAGTCATACCTACCATGCCTATTATACCATACATATTACTCGTATTAAGCACTTTATACTAAAATCATAGATAAATAATATTTTCAACAAAATTGTATTCATTCATAAACGATATATGCAAATTGGGCTTATTAATTCATCACTTCATGAAAGTACTACAACGATATGTTTTGTTCCTGTTTTACGAATCATTTGATAGCATTTTAATTGTTTAGGAAACTAAGAATATTAAAATTGACTCTCATATTCAATAATTTTAGCTTCGTCTACGCAGGGCATAAAACACTGACTTAAAACGGAATAGCCGGATTTATTACTATTTTTAACGTTAAATAATGGCGGGGAACAGTGGTTTATTATTTTATAATGACGAGGTTTGGACCCGATCTGACGCCAAAAGTATAAAAGATATACGATCCATTAATGGCGTTGTCGACGTTGCTAATAAAACTTGAATATTTCACGTATCGCAGGAACATTACCATAAACAATTCGATTCGGCTGCTGCATGATGATTCAATATTTTTTCTATCCCTCACATTTTTTTGCTACAGCAATTTGGCTTTTTAATTTCAGTCAGAGGTAGCATGGCGGCCTATTGCCGTGGTAAATGGGACGATTACTCACATACTTCACATGTAAATATATAATTTTACTGTTCAAATAAAAATCTTTTACATGATCATTTCGTTCTTTTATCTTATAACTTCGAGGAAATATGAATTTCAAAATTGAAAATAAAGAACATGAAGCTTTTGTAGTGTGTAAACTGTAAGTACTTATATATAATATTATATTTAGGTAATATGTTTCAAATTACGACATCATGTAACTAGAATTATTAAATGAAATACAGACGGCATCCTTTGTAATAAACGGCTCGGTATTTCCTTTGTAATACGATACCTATGGGTACCTGTATTGAACACGTGTAACCCATTAGTATGTAAGACAATTTTAGACTATTAATAAAGTATCTGCAGTTAATTAGATACTATGCGTTTCATTTGGTGTATCTCGATCTTTTGATATTTTAAAAATTGCCAATGTATATGTTTATACGGAACGAAGAAGGGGCCCAGGAAGACCAAGAAGAGATAGTTACATCAAGCAAATTAAAGAAAAAGTGGGCGTCGTATCGTATCAAGAAGTGAAGGAGTTAGCTTTTCAGAGAGAACAATGGAAGGAACTCCACCGACAAGAGCCTTCTCGCACTTAAATTACATAATGATGATGTATTTATTGTACAAAATATTTTAGTGACATACAAAATAGTCCCTAAATAAATCCCCCTTTGGACTGCCATAAAATTGAGGCCAACTTTCTTTTGTTCTAATGACAGAAGTATGCTTAATTAATTTAGATTAACGTTCCCCAAACTAAGCACTAGCCTGAACATTCCACATAGCGCTGGCACACTCAATTACTTGCTTAATGCGCTCGTTCGAATAATAGGCGAAAGCTCTCACCACGCTGTATCATTTTAACAGCACTAATCCGATATTAACCCGCTCCGCCTAAAACACCATGCAATTGTAAATTTTAACTGAAAATTTTTTCATCACATTCAGATTTACCAAGTCAATGTACAAAAATTACATGTTTATGATAAGTTTTCTTTGTTTTGTTTCGGACCAAGATTTTCTATCACAAAACTATAAAGTTTTCTTTGCTTTCACTTAGGAATTAGATATTGCCGTAACAAAAGTAGAGGCTTCAAAATATTTGATGTTAATTTTAACTTGATACCTCCAGATCACTTCTGGGAAAGAGGGTCGTGCCTGTAGACAGACAGAAGACCTATAAGTTTAAGAGTGAGTTGCACCAATCAAATTTGACGATAATTTTAACCTCCGCACCGCCGTGGTTGCGTCTTTAAGTTGTATAAATATTTTATAGGATAAAATGGCGCACTTTGCATTTTTCCACGCAGATTAAAATTAACGTCAAAGTTGGTTGGTGTAACCAATGCTTAATGTACCTTTTTTACTTTTTGGAAATCTGCAAAACAGGGAGAGTAAATTTGAATCTTAAGGGTCTATGCACAAATAAGGCACATTTTTTTCCTTTGAGAAGACGTCTGAAGACTTCAGTGCCAAGGACTGAAACTAGTATTTCTTTATTTTACTGCTTTCTGTATGTGTTTTCTTCGTTCAATAAAAAGTTTACAAACAAACAATTTATGACTAATCATATGAAACATAGCTTTTGAATTTGGAACAGGTATATCGTTTTCACATTATTTCGTTGAAGCAGATGTGATAAGATTTTTTTACCTAAAGAGTTCGTATGAGTATAAATTGTAATGTTCTACTAGAATATCTAAAGGGTAATAATATTTTTAACGTTAAAAGTTTTATGAGAAATGACCGAAAATTTACGAGGAAATAAATTTTCCATTTTTAATATGACCCTAAAATAAATGTTATTTATATCCGGGGAAGCGCGTAAGTTGCTTGTGTATGTAAATATGAAACCAGTATCAAAACTCCAGAATTACTGTATACTAACATTTTCTCCGACTTTTATCCTTATGATAATTTAGGATTACGATAATAGTTAGGTTAACTGAATAGACATTGAAACTTTATGTATACAAATATTTATCATACCATTTGTGTTAAACCAAATATGTCATAGAAACGGAAAACTTACAAGAATAACTTTTCATAGTATTTTTTTTCTACACATTCCATATTAGTCAGTCATTTTGCATATACTTAAATATGCAAATATAGACTATAAGCTTGGGGCCTTGAATAATTTCGATTTTACATCTCGGAGATTAAAATCTTTTAATTTTTCATGGAAGCAATTTTCCACAATGCATTTTTATGAGGCCATTTTTGCAATTTTTTGTATTAGGTTAGATAACTATGTACGTTGATCCACGCACAAACAGACAGACACAAGCGTCCATAGGCTGCGGTGACCACTTCACATTAGGTGGGCCGCATGACTATTTACTTGTTCTCTAGTATAAAAAATAAAATAAAAACGAAGCAGTAATTTTAAAATAGAAATTACAAACAATAATAGTACGTTTGATACATCAGAAAATTAATTACATGTACAATTTGCAAATTACATTCCACTTTGTGGGCTCAGTTGGGTGTGAGCGGTTTTGTGAAACCCAGCAAAACATCAGTAAAACGCTTGGAGACGTTGGTAAAACGTGCTGGAGTCTTGTCTTTGTAATAAATTCGATACACAATATTTGACATTAAATAATCTCATGAAAAAATTTCGACTTTATGATTATTAATGATCTAACTTTTTCAGTATTTCAAAAGTATCTACATAATAGTAATTATGTACGTGATAAAATACTATTTAAGTTAAAAAAAATAGTTTGCGTAATTTGTACAGTTCTTTTTGAAGGTAAGTTCATCAACAGATGGTACCCAAACCTAAATATAAATACCTAAATATGCCGTCGGATTAGTGCCTGTAACGATTTCCGATGAAGGAAATCATTATCTCACAATTGACAACAAAAAGTAGCACAGTTTTCCGTTGTCGCGTTCATTTTTCTCCTCTCCCTTCAGATTTATTACGACATCATTTAATGTAATCTGTAGAATATAGATGCCATTTGTGTACTTATATTTGTTTCTTTTTCTTTGGCTTGTTTCTAAATCGACGTTTGAAAGATTTATAAATTGGCTCATATTTACAGGATAATAAAAAAATGTGCGCGAGTTCGTGGCTATCTGAGTCACCTGTTTGTGACTACGTTTACTCTGCTAATATTATAAATGCACAGGTTTAGGTAATTGTGAGAATGTCTGTGTGGATGTATATGACCAAATATTGCTCATTCTACAAGACGGATTTCGATGTTTGGTACTGTACGATATTGGATATAACCTAGAATAAATAGCATATATAGGATACATTTTATCGCGAAAATCCTACGGGAACAATGTCCACGGACGCGGCTAGTAACACATATTAGTGGGAATGGTTGTAATAATCATAAAACCATATAATACCAGACCAATTAGAATATAACTCATCATTATGTAACAATTTTTATCATTTGTGATATAGGTAGGATTATTTAGAGTAATAATTTCCATACATGATGTTGTGTTGCATAACATGAATGACAAAGGTTGAGAATCCATAAAAGCATAAAGGGAAAATAAAAGTTTTATGGAGTATAAAAAGAGACGCGCTGAAAATCTGGGAACATAAAATCTGGACTACGTCGTCCACGCTACGCCCTGGTATTTTTCAAACCACAAACAGAGCATTTCTCTTCGAACGTTTCCTTTATCTTGTCCCTGTTATATCGTTTTAAATAGTTAGGTATATTTTTCAAATGAAACTGCTGAAACGCACCAAACCATATTAGGCCCGTGTGGTGGGTTGGTTTGCCATTGCCATTGCCCCAGCAATGTAGGCCACATTGACTTAAAACCTCAATAGGTTTTGACGTTTTCTTAAAGAAAAAAATTGTCGTCTACAATTAATTTTATTTTTTAATCGTTAGTGACAATGTTGCGTTGTCAAGCAGCTGTCATATAGATAGAACATAGAATCACTAGCTTCCGGATTTTTACTCAAGTAAAATAGCTATTAAATTATACATATTTCTATGCACTAAACTGTGTTCCGATTTCTATCACAACAATCGAAACTCCCAAGCGATTGTCCAAAAACATTATTGGATTCCACGATTGAAAATCTAAGTTAAATTTAATGCTCATTCTTTGAATGCCACTTGATGGCATAAATTTAATATCGTGACCGAGAGCCATCCGACGGAACTTTTGTAACAAATTTCATTTATCTCTGTTCCCCTCAGGTATTCCATAGAATCGATCGTTATCAAGATGATTTAAACTTTCATTTTAATGGAATTAGTTTTTTGTTCGATGTCCGTCAATTTGTATATGTTTGTATTTATAGATTAATCGATCACTTGGACAGTGTTGTTAACTTCGACAGTGTTGGTTTTGTATAATAGAATACTTAGATAAATTTAATACTTATAAAACATATTTAAGTTTATTATATATATGGGAATATTTTTACCAGTCAATGGATGAGTGACGTAAATATATTTATTTGAGGGTACCTGCTGGCTACCTCATATACTAAAACTGGACTTAATTACTACCTATAAAATAAATATCAATAATGCCTCCGCCTCAAACCCAAGATTAGGGATATAGGACTTACATATAACAAAGTTATGATAATCATATTCCATCTAACGACAAAATATTTTGAAGTGCATTTCGTTATTATTTTTTATGAAACTCTTGAAGCTTGGTGGGTCAGGTTAAGCTTCTTATGTGAATCTATTGTACACTCATATCATTATAATATTTTTTATGATCTCTTCTATGTGGCTTACGTTTATTTTGGTTTAATATTTTTGTGGGTTTTTTGAAAATGTTTCTTATTTCAAAGAAGATAATGGGATTTACGCTTGTCGAATATACTTTGTGTGGGTTGTACCAGTCGACAATGCCGTTAATTTTAACTTGCGCACCGCCGTCGGTCTTTTAGATAAAATGGCACATTTTTTACGTTTTTCTGCGCAGGTTAAAGAGTAGTTGCAACGTAACGTTAGAGTACATGTATGAATCTGGATAATTAGCTTCTAAGTGGAATCTTTCTAGATTCATACGGTATATAAATAAAATGAAAGGGTTGATATGATTATAAAACTGCAGAAACGCCGAAATGCGAGTTTCGCAATATCCACTATGTTAGTCACGATTTACCGTGTTTGCTGAATATCGCAAACGGTATAAATCAGAAACCGCAACAATTGCTGCTGAAAATTGTGTAACTGCTGGGTACTCTATTACTTTTGTTAATTTTCTATTAATACATTATGTAATTTGTTTTGTGATGTTTTGATTTCGCGAAAATAGTAATATAGACGATGTCTTATTATACCAGCTCAACAATTGAGCCAAATCACATATCACGACCTCAAATGTGGTCTATTATAGACGCATTGGTTAGAGGATGACGTGTATTTTTTTAGTATCAAAGTAAAGTAACTTTTGACTTCACTTCATGTGTATATTTGTTTATGGTGTTAGGAAACTCTACTTCCAGACTAGCCTTGTGATTGTAACAGATTTGTGTAATTGACAAAATTCAAAATATTTTTTTTTGTGTTTAATTGTATTTTTATTCTAATACTGTAAATGTAAGAGTCCAGGTTTAATCTATCAAAGTACGCAGATAACTTAAACTCAGGTAAGATTTAGATGTGCGCCGTAAAAATGCCATAACTTTTCCTGGCCGTACGCGCACTTCATAAATGGAATGAAATAGTTCTCGCCCATAAATCTCATGTAAATCCGTGATATGTGAATCCCGAGGCGGGAGACGCGGGTAAACCATTTCCGAATAAGTCATAATAGTCACATTTTTTTTACCGTGTGAGATAGTTTCAAACGATATTCCCGCGTATATCATCGATTTGTGAACATAAATCACTTCCTGATCAGTTTCACCAACTTCTCAAAGTTTAGTTCATCGTAGACGAATGAATTAGTGCATTCGCTCGTGAAATTAAAATGGGATCAAAGTCAATATGCGAGTTCTGCCAAAAAGTTTATGAAAAATATACGATTCGATTTGATTATTCGCCTTTTGATCGGGACTCGTGTTGGTTTTTGATCGATCAACTAACATGGCTCCACATCTAACGTGCTTTTTGATGGGAAACATTTAATGACTCGGCTATTACAGTTTGTATGCAATGCATGCATCGTCACAAGAGTTCCACGTTTTATTTCAATTTTTTTTTCATTACAAGAGGTAAATTTTTTTGGGCAGGTCCAAAGAGCCCGCACTGGCTTTTTGTTGCTTTAATTGGTTTAAGCAAGCTAAAATTATCGGTTTCTAATCTAAGATTTACCCATAATAAATAAAAATATATACAAAATGGTCATAGATTATATGTTTGTCTCTCATCTCCTGTGTCCATGTTTCCGGTTGCGTTAGAGTTTGTGACGCCGCGATATCCGGGCAAGAAAAAATATGAAGAATCTACTACGATTTTACAACCGCACGCCTGCATGTCGTCAAGCCTAATTGGTAAACTTAATTACGGTGTAACACGACTTAAATTCCTATGCGTAATAAAACACCGATACAGCAATTGGGAGTAAAATCAGTCAAGATAACGTCCCCGTCATTCTGCGAGTAATTTGTTAGGTGTACCGAGTTTACTAAGCTCGGCTGTGATGAACGGGACACTTAAATTTAAGTGTTACGACGTGTCGTTAAGTCTGGATACTCTGGATATCTCGACTCACCTGGATAAGGAGAAAATTAATACGCCATGACCGGTAATACGAGAAATTGTAGATAGACATTTCACTAATCAAATAATGAATCATTTTCGTAGTATATTTTTTAATTATCAACAGTCTGGATGGTCGTGAGAAGTGGAGAAGGCAATGTACGAAATCGGACCTTGGCTTTACGGCTTAGTTGCTTCCTTACAACACCGCATAATATTTCTACACATTCTAGGAATGCGCATCAATCAGGCCAAAGTTATTCTGTACTTCTATTCTTTGTATTACTGTTGATTCAATCTGCGCTAATAATACGCTATATGATGACTAATATCCCAGGAATCCTTAGTATTCTTATAAATAACCTGGTACTAACTTTTGAGATGACTAAAATCACCTGAACCATTTGTATACTAAATACAAATGGTAAATTTAGTAAGTTTAAATACTTCGTAAGTATTGTGTATAAACAACTGGACAAATAAGATACGTTCTTTGTTATTTATGTTGAAAAATGTATCCTATCAAGTTTGTCCTTGTCCAATATTGCTTTTTTAGAAATGTAACATGATTGGATGTTTTTGAATACGCAACGACGGTATTCAGGACGGGACACGTTGCACATGTGTCCTTTCATGTCAATTTGTATTATTATGAAACTCGTAAAGCTTGGTGGGTCAGATTAAGCTTTTTATGTGAATCTATTGTAACTACATTCAGTACACTCATATCATTATAATATTTTTTTTGATCTCTTCAATACGTGGCTTACCTTTACTCATAGGTAAAGTTGAAGCATTTTTTAAAAGATCCTAATTACTACTTAATATTGTAAATTTAGACGTTTAAACAATAACGCAAAATCCACAAGACGAATTGCGAACAAGGCGAAATTCCTTCGGTAATGAAATATTGGAGCGCAGCATTCATAAGGTTATTAATTATTTAAAATATTTAGCATATTTGTTTCTGAACATTTAGCATGAGAGTGAACGAGACAAAAATAGCAAAATGAGTTATTTTTTATAACTGCTCTAACAAAATGTTAAAAGAATTATTTCGCTTTACATCGAGCATATATTTTAGTCATAAGCTAGATATATTCGGTTGTGGCAGAAATAGCCGGACGCACGGTCTGGCGGTTCTGACGGACATAAACAACTGCCTATTGCCTTTATTGAGACCGCAGATTTAGGGTGTGTGCACAATATATTTAGCGTTGTACAACTGGAATCAATGCATATGTTGTATGTGTTTTGGAAAACTTGTTTTGGATACGAGCTCTAATCGAGAGAAAATGATTACATATTATATTCCGAATTCTGTGGTTTATACAGATCTTTTCATTTTTAAGTTTTCTTTATAGCTTTACATTGTATGACTATCACTACTTATATATAAATTAAAGTAGCTTACCTTTGTCTTTTGTATATATGTATATATTCCCTATGTATCGATCTATAAAAATTGCAATGGATTTTGATGCGGGTTCTTTTTAATAGAGAGTGTTATCCTTGAGGAAAATGTATAATGGTTTTACCCGAGCGAAGCCGGGACGGGCTGTTAGTTATTCATAAATATTTCAATCTTCATTAGTAATAATTTCGACATATTTAAAGTCGTCGACGTCTACGATGATCTAAATTGAAGCATAGAGATAACACATAAGATCCCACAGCACCGCACTTTATGGCCGGCTTTGACTAACAGCTATTATGAAGACGGCTCACTTTCCACACCCCTCGGTGATTATCCTCCCTGAGATTTATTCATAGTCTGGAGTAAAGACGGGTTTACGCGAGGAAAAAACGTTTACGGCCCGGGTGTAAACCAATCTATATATGGATTTACGCCGGGAGAAACCTTTACGCTCGGTTTAGGTCCGGGCGTAAAACTTTATAAAATTTGGTTCCCTTCCGTTGTAGTCTCACATCTTAGTAGTCTCCTATGCGTGGTGCGCCCCAATATCCATGTACAGTTAACAGCACATAGAGTTACCCTGCATGACCTCTATGCCGCGGTAATAGCCGCGAGTTTGCAATGATATTGGGTAGTTTGATGTTCTGTTGACTATACCATGTGCTATATTAGGCACATTGTTGCACATACAAATGAATCTACCGAAATTTATAGTAGATTTTAATAATATTTATCAATTAACTGCCTAAGTATATAATATGGGTCACGACCCATTGTTAGGATTATTCTATCCCGTAGGTTTATAACCGTAGGTTTATTGCAATGTTTGATGTTAAAATGTGTGAATAAATAAATAATTATTTAAGCAGTTGATTGATTCAAATAGACGTATTTTTCGAAGAAAGATATTTTATCCTAAAATGATACTTATTCATATTTTTAGGAACTCTTGTCGTCTCATGTATAGTATATATTTATTTATTTCGTTATTACTACATAAATTTTTGTGTATAATTAGAAGTAGGTGACTATATGCATGTACGTTCTTATATACACATCTAAGATAGTGTGCCATTGGCTTTTTATCCCAGGCGGATAAAGTTTTTTAAATAAAGCAAAAAGTTTGTTCATTAAAGAGGCCGCAATAAAATGGAGTTTATATCAAGATACGCTTAACATCCCACGGCGGGAGAAAAAAATAAATTTACTAAATCAAGCAGCTATTAGGCCTCTTATACGCTCACTTTCAGTTTTTTGGCCGCGCAAAAACTTGTGTTTTTCAGTCCAACGTTTGTTGACTCCCATCTGGTTAATTACCGCAACTGTTGCGTATTTTTTGTTTTACGTCTAAAAAGAAACCGTGTATGCTAGGCCTTACAATATCTTAATTAAACACCCAACAACGAACTTATTTAGAAGGTAGTTAAAGTTTTGACTTGGCGGCTCGCCTATTCTTTGCAAGTGGAATTGATTTGATCCGATTCGTGGGAGTTTCCAACTCGGTAATAGGGTTGCCATAAAGTCTTTTCACCAATACGGGACAAGGCGAAGCTAGTTTTTGCGAAGAACTTTTTTTTTGGGTCACGCTATAATAAGACCCGTATAGATTAATTTTGGCGAACCTTACATGGGTGTATTATTGTTAAACACTGGCATTATAACTAATTCAAGTTTCCTAAAGGCATCTGACGTGACTTTTACGACTATCTACCGGCATCTATTGGCAAGTAGACACACACCCCGTGAGCTGTCAACCAATGTGAAGGTCTTCTCACGATGCTTTCCTTCGCCGGAAGCAAGTTGTGGTTTATGAGAACTATATATGACTCAGATTTTTTTTAGGTGATACCGCAATCATATTGACGAAATACGGGACACGTCGTCATACGGGACGGGATGATGAAATACGGACATTTTGGACGTATGGTAACCCTACACTTCGCTATAACTTCGATAAACTTGCGGTTCGGAAATAGGTTTAACTAAAGATGAAAGAAGTAGTTTCCAACAGAAACCATTCTTCTTGAAGTTCAACAGACAGGTTATGGAAAATGACATTGATTCATGCCGCTAACTGGCGCATAGTTTTGTGAGAAAGATTTATGTAAGAAGTAAAGAAAAATAGTTTTTTTGATTCAAACTTACTTTTGAGAATCATACTAGATTAGATAGATTTAGCGTCCGTGTTTTTGTTTGAATACTTATGGTTAAGAAACAATGTGTGCTCCCCATAGATAAAATTAATTTCTTTTATCTATGGTGCTCCCTTTGTTCTCAAATAACTTGAAATATAATGAAAAACAACATTATTTCATCAAGTAGCGGGGAAATTTGCATTAGAATAAGGAACTATTATCGAATAACTAAACACTTTCTACAGAAATCAAGAAAACTATTCAAGTGTAGTACAGATTACAAGTAGTACACCGTGTACAGAGTAAAGTGATGTTCTTGAAAATTGTAAAATCGCGAACTGATACTGACGCTACTTGTACCCATATACCTAAATGTAATATAACTTAAAATCTGGAAGGATATTTACAAGCATTATGATGGAGAACATTTGGACAATGAAAAACAAAGCATAAAAAAACTAGCGTTTCCTTTTTCAGAGAAAATATCAAGCAAGTAGTACAAAGTACTTGGAACGTGCATTACTTAGGTAAGTACAAATATTTTAAGGAAATGAGCAGAAGTCAAACAAAAGGTAGCGCGACGGTATACTGTATACTCAAGCGCGAGGTCCTCTTTGTTTTTCCCGCCAAAACAAACTTTCGTTTTTGTCTTTGAACCTTTGGACCCATGTGTGGAGTGAACCATAAATCAAAGCACTCTCAATAAATCTCTACTCAGAATTTCGCGCAAACATTCTGTGTTTTTTGACTCATGATCATCAATATATTTTGCTCGTAAATTGCTTCGCTCGTACTTATTGTTACAACTCGTATATTATATTATACACGACGACCTCGGTGGCGCAGTGGTAAGGTTCTTGCCACTGAACCGAGAGGTCCCGGGTTCGATCCCCGGTCGGGTCATGATGGAAAATGATCTTTTTCTGATTGGCCCGGGTCTTGGATGTTTATCTATATATGTATTTGTTATAAAATATAGTATCGTAGAATTAGTATCCCATAACACAAGTCTCGAACTTACTTTGGGGCTAGTTCAATCTGTGTGATTTGTCCTAATATATTTATTGTTCCATATACTAAGCAAATAGGCATGCGGTCATTGTAGCCTGTAATACCAGAGCAGTTATTTGACATGTCAGGACTACGATTGTTGAACCCTAAGCCATAGAATAGTTTTTTTTATATACTGCACAAATTTTTACGATCAAGGCCGGCTAATTTATATGGGTGATCAAAAATTTGTGTCCGTAACAGAGCGACAGGTGAATTTAAGCATATTGATATCTCTGACATTCAATGTTCAAAAATGTGTTTGTTATATAGTTATATACATTCGAATTTCTTTATTTAATTCAATCATTCTAAAAAAAACAACTGGAAAACTTTTGTGTGTCTATTTTACTACTTTGTTTCTTTTTTAAATTGTTAATGTTATCAACACCACCTATATCAAATAGTACAGTTAAATAGATTTTAATACAAGTTCATACGATTATTAACGAAAATTTAAGAAAAGACTTTTCTCCGTCCGAATGTAAACTCATAAAATTTGTGTAACATCAACAAATCACAATCTAATTAAACGACAGGGACCTTACCTGGCCATTAACAATGCTTTTGGAAATATCTTTCAGGCCGATAATATCCGGTGGGTCCTCGAACAAGGATCCCTTAATCTTCCTTCTCGAAATTAAACCATTTGTAAACGCTCAGCGGCGGGCGGACTGAATCAATCTATACATTGAATTAGTTGATGTTGGACGGGCGATTTCGGCAATATTTTAGAGGGGAGGGCAATCAGTGCCGGTTTAGAGGCCACAAACGCTCTGGGGTAATTTTCTATGACGCGCCCCTCTGTTATTATAGAGCGGTCGTGATGGGACTTAGAAAAACGTTTCTCTTTTTTGCAGAAACAAATGGGCGCGCCCGTTTCGCCTGTGGGTACTTTTGTGTCCAGCCATCTGAAATTCAAGCGCGGGATTCCTTTCATGTGTCCTAAAAATACACATTTGTTAGCCGATCTTGCTCGAGCGCATGTTTGTATCCAGTCCATCTAAAATTTTAGGAGTATGTTAAGTTTTTTAGAAAAACGTTATTTTTGACACAAGTTTTTATTGTTGTCTTATAGATTTTGTCGTTCAACAAAAATTATGCCCTTCTATATAAACCGTTGAGGAGCCGATCCTGATTGCACCATATGGCCATCCAAATAAAAAATATTGTCAGCTAAACTTAACAAGTATACAAAATTTCAATTCAATTGATAATAATAAAAAAGAAAGTGAAATAAAAGCTTGTAAAAAATAAACACCGTAGACTAGAAGCGCCCTTTTGTACCCAGTGTCCTGGGCGGTCGCCCACCGCGTCCACCCCCACTGAGAGCAATAGAATGGCGATGCTTGGCACCCTGAACACGTCCCAGCCTATTCATCAACCCCCAGCCCCATTACCACGCCGCCACCTGCACGATCCCTAGTTTGTATTACGTTAGATTATTTTCACGTTCATTCACTGCCAATAACTTGTTGATGGAGAGTGATAATGCCTCTCCATGAGGAAAATGACCTTATTATGGAGGGCGCGTGGTCTGTCAATTTTATATTGGATGGGGCATTGGGATTCAGTATTTAATATCGCAGTTTTTGAGAGAAAGCGGGACGAACATTAATTATCATCGATTTCTTTTCAATCCTATTTTGTAATTAAAAAGGATTGTTGCTTTTGCATTAAAAAACCCAAGTGTAATTTTGTCAAAACAAAAATGACTCAATGATCATGAGATCTCAATTTATTATTTTTCGAATGTGATTCATACTTAGAATTTCTAGGGTACTTATTACAAAAAGAGGTTATCAAAATTAAAGTTCCTTAGTTTTGAAAGAAATGCTGTGTTGCTACGATCGAAATAATAAATCCTTACTGTCTATAATATCCTTGGTTGCTGTAAAATGAATCTTCACATATTATAAAACAAAGTCCTCTATCGCGTCAGTCTGTTTGCGATAAACTCAAAAACGACTGCACGGATTTTCATGCGGTTTTCACCAATAGATAGAGTGATTCCTGAGATTTAGGGGTATAATTTATTGTGTTTATACTCGAGCGAAGCCGGGTCGGGCCGGTAGTGTAGATATGAAAATATCGTATTCCTGCACCCACCAAGCTAGCACTATAGTGCCGTAGATCACTGAGCAATAGAACGCGCGACCGCAGTATATCACGCAGCGTAGCCATTAGCGCGCTCTACACGCAGATTAAAATGTTAACTAACCGGCTTTGTCTTGCGGGTCGCAATGGCTCGTTTGGTCTTCTAGTGCTTGAAATATCATTGTTGTTAAGTATTTGGCTACTCGATAGTGTACTTTGAGTCACATTTTGAAGTGTGTCACAAATACTGTGACACATTTCCAGAAGTGACAGTAAAAATAAGAACAAACAATACTAATTTTCGAGCACTAAATTGCTTTTCAATTAGACGAAGTCGGTGGTGGTTGGTGTTTGTAATAAAAACGAACAATACGAAAGTAAAGAGAGAAATAGGTAACTACTGATTGACGTATTGGGTGCTTGTATAACATAGGCCCATAAGGAATTCACGTCGAACTTATCTTTCAGCTATTGGCATGTAAGAACTACTACTTGGAATATCATTTACATCAATGTATCTATAAGAAAAAACAGACGGCTTTTTCACGAAACAGTTTTTAGTTTTTTAATTTTTTTTTATTATTTTAAGGATTCTGACCGTCCATTAGTATCATTACAAAAAATTAAAAAATCCCATCGGACGAAAATATTATGATAAACACCGGAGCAATATTTGTATAGCCAAGAGAACAATTGCCATAACACTGCAGAAGTGTTCTTGGAAAACTATTCGGTTAAATAATGGTTATGTAAAGCTGCATTACACTGCTGCAACAAACGTGAGCGCGAGCCACTTTGTGACTAAAATTTCATTTAATTTAGGAATGTGAAATATGAATGTATTTTATCTGTACTATCGGCCCGACCCGGCTTTGCTCGGGTAAAAACATAACAAATTATATACCAAAACCGTGCTGTAGTTTTTTAGTTTATCGCGAATAGACAGACAGATGCGGCAAAGGATTTTGTTTAGATATGTAAGAATATGCAGGAAGCGGTGGTATTCCAGGTGACATCCCGCCTGAGATCAAAAAGGCTCGGACTCGAATCCAAGCCAAATGAGTTCGTAACCAATCTGACTTAGTAGTTAAAAATAAGTATTTGTTACATATACTGAACTTATTAACATATTTAGTTAAATATTTTTTGTATTATCTTTTTAATTTTCATTGTCCACTTCTCAACCAATCGTATACTGATAGTTACATAAACATTAACGTACGGTGTAGGGTCTTTCATGCCGTGTATAAATAGCTACTACATTTTCTTTGATAATTCACTCGGGCGAATCCGCGGGTAAAAGATACGAAAACAAAAAAACAATAAGATTTTATTACTACTATATTGTAAACACAACGAGTTCAACTCAACACATACTTGATTGTTATTTTGGTAATAAGCATACGCTGTTAATTGGCCCCGAATTTATCAGAGACTCTTGTTTACTTAGGACTGGTGTTATTGCAAAATAATTAGGTATTAATGTAGGTACGTTGTTTACATAAGGAGTGTGGGGTTCTAATATTATGAAGGTTGATAAATCGGGCCTTCTGATACTAACTAATACGTCTGTTAATATTATTAGATTACCTTGAGAACTCCCTCCTTTTTATAAAATCGGTTAAAATTTTGTTAATTTTTTTTGGGTTTCGAAGTAAAAAGAGAGGTATTAATTATAATTAGTTAATAGTTTTAGAAAACTAATTTTGTACAAAACTTACTAATTATATATACGTAATTTTGTACTAATATACGTAATAGTCGAGGGGACATAACTAGATTTATATTTAGTCATGGTCGTAAGTTAAGTAAATCTGTAAATTAATGCTATCTTACTTTTGTCATTGTTATTGTATATATCTAACTATACATGATAAATCTTTTACATTGCGCGTGATACAACACCATTTGACCAATTGTTTTATTTCTGGGCTCACTATATAGGTGTGTGTCACATACACACTAAAATAAAGCAAGCAAATATATTGTGTCTTCATACTCAATTGAATCTTTATGAGCAAATTCAGTGAATAATATTTTTGCAAATGTGTCGTTGCCTGAATTTAATATATGTGATATTAAATTTAGTTCCTGAATTCCATATTGATAATATCGAAATGGTTGTGCTTATCAGCAAATAATTGAAAATGTATTACGTAGCAAAATGATGTTCACTGATACGTTTCACTGAGTTTTGTTCTGATTTATAACGGAGGTAAGAGTATTGGCAAACATTAAAAACTAAACTTGCTAGAGAGAATATATAACGTTTTTTTTATTTATGAAAATTGCATGAAATCTTTCCGCTGGTTTATTAAATTATTTCGGTCCAATAGACATAGAGGTACTTATAGGTTTTCTTTAATACCAAGTTAAATAAATGGACAACACTCAACGGGTTTTTGTCTTCCACATCTCCAGCGATAACCGGGGGATAGGTCGATTGTAGTCACTTAAATTTATCTAGTACTAGCTGCATCCCGCAGTGCTCCCCGCGGTGTTACCGGCAGTTTATCATTCGTTATGCACAGTAGCGCTATATAATTTATGAAGCGCCATTGACTATCAGATTTTTTACCAAATCCCACGGGAATCGCGTACTTTCGGGATTCAAACTAGACTATGTGTTAATTGAAGGTATCAGCTATCAACCAAATTTCATTAAACATTGCCCAGCCGTTTGACCGTGAAAAGGTTACAAATATATTTGCAAACTTAATAGTTTAACTTAATTAGTGAGATGAGATTAGATTAGGTCCACCCTAGAAAATATAAATGAATAAATTCAAATATTTTCTAGGCTGCAGCATCAGGACGTCATAATATGACGAATGCATCGCAGTTATCATACACGTTCAGTTTTTATTGCCTCTGGTGCGGCCGTTACAAATCGATTTGGCCATAAGCCAGTCGTGTCATTTTAAAAGCTTATATACCAAAATATATGTGCTTCTTCAATCGACCTGCGAAATCGAGCAGACAGAAAGAGAGAGAACAATGTCTAAAATTACCGTTTGTGAGATAAATTTAATTTTTTAGTTATATTAAAAGCTTATATACCAAAATATATGAGCTTCTTCAATCGACCTGCAAAATCGAGCAGACAGAAAGAGAGAGAACAATGTCTAAAATTACTGTTTGCGAGATATTTTTCATTTTTTAGTTGATGAGTGAGATTTTTTTTGATCGTGGCGAGTGGGGAAATCCTTAGTCTCCGCATATGCCCATGAGAAACAGGCGTGATAATATGTATGTATCTTTTTGTTGTTATATGTCGAGTCATTAATGAACGGACCATGTGTGACCGTATTTGAATAAATTTTCAAAAAAGGATATATAATGCAGAAATCAGACTTCGAAACAAACAAATGCTAACTATTTTACACAAAACAATAAAACATTCCTACGATCTGTTCAATATGCACTCCAAAAAAAGCAGCTGACCCTTTATAAAACTCATTCAAAAAGAAATTTTACTCTAAAAATACACTTTATCGTCTCAGAGTGAGTTGTACCGTCAAATTTGACGTTGATTTTAACCGACGCGCCGCTGATGTTTAGACAAAATAGCGTACTTTGGGTTTTTCTGCGCACGTTAAAGTTAATGTCTAAGATGACGATGAAAACGACCCTAAATAACTGAACATTAAAGATAACTCAAAACAAAACGAGGCAACAAAAGGGTGTTTTCTACTTCTTTCGAATTTCTTTATGAACAACATTGTTCGCGAATTGTTTGAATTATTTGAACAAATCTGGTTTAGCGCAAAAGCAAAAGTTTTTGGAACTTTTTCGAATTAATAAATATATTTGTTTCCATAAACCTACGAATTCCTTTGGTTTTATTTAACGTTATCGTTGAATTTGATAAGCAATTGCCATTACGGAAATAGCATGCAATTACGTAAAGAATAATGATTGGTTTTCTAGTTAATACGAATATGAACATGACAATAGTCAGAGGTCCACTATTTAGATACACATTATAAATTATATTTTATTATGTCTAAAATTTATTACCACGTATAAGAGAAATATCGTATATAAACTTATTTGACGAAGTAAAATAAACTACCATATTACATAATAAAACTTTACCATCGAGGGAAACATTTTTATGATTATGTATAAATTTTATTAAGTATTCAGCAAACGTCCCATATTTCGCCGAGCCCAATTCTCAACAGTATCGCTTGATACGAGAGACACGATAAGTGGAAAGGGAAACGGAGAAATTGTATGAAAGGGATAAAAAGGCGCTCGTTTACAAACATCCCTATTCATTGGTATAATAATGAAATAAAAATTTTCCGGTACCTGCGAATATTTAAATGAAACTTATTGGACGAGTTGCGATGATAGCACTTTGTCTTTATTGGGTTAGCAAAGTTAAACAATTTTATGCCGTTATTCAAATTAGGTGCTTCGGGAAGCAGTTTGCAATATTATTTACCGAATTTTCGGGATTATCTTTCGTCCGAAAATTTAAACGCACTTCAAAACAGGGTGATTGTCATGTTTTTTCATTGTTCAGGTGAATATATTACCACAATGTTGATTAAAAATATCACAGGCTACGATTTTTGCAACAAGACAAACTAACAACAGTATATTTTTTATTTATTTATATATCTGCGTTGTACGGTTTTATTTCTGGATTATTTATTTTTCTTCATGCTCAAATTAATCCTTTATACCATAAATTCCAAAAGCATTCGAATACTTACATTAAAGTTAAAAGTTATACATAAAATAAATGCTTTTTTATGTTATTTATTTTATAATTATATATAGGCATATCTTTCCATAAATTTTCTCAATTAGGTATTTAATGGAAAGTTTAAAAGCAATTGGCATTTCTAAAGTTCTACTAAAAGTACCAACCGTTCCTGGTCCACCTTTTGATGGACAAGTACCCAGCCCAGGCGAACAAAGACTTCGAAGTTAGAACAATCAATATTTATAGAGAGTGGTTATGGTTTTATAGAAGATTTTTGAGTGGGTTTAAAAAAGTCAGACCATACTTTCTGTATGAGTAGGTTGGCGGATTTTGATAAACAATATGTTTATTGATATGGTAATTATAATAATCATATTTGTTACATTTAGAAAATAATAATATCATGAGTCTCTACTTAAATAAATAAAATTCATTCATTCATTTATGCAATATTAAGTGCCAAATACATTCATGTGTGAGTTAATTTTACTTTGTGACTTTAAAATCATTCTGTACTTTGGTAATGTCAATTTTATGAATGATTGACTTTGAAAATTATTCCTTCCTCAAGAATATTGACGGATGATATTGACCAAGTAGACCCGTGCAACCCACTCTTAGTGATATTGAATACTAACTCTGTGGGGAGCCTCCCAGAGCCAGGCTAGTCTAGTTCGGACCAGTACAAAGCGAAAAGGATAAGAGGCCCGTCTCGAACACAGGCCGTTGGCTTAGGTTGGCAGTTTCCGTTCTATTTTATTTCCGAATTATACTGCTAGGTCAACTTGCTCAATTCAGAATTTTGAGAAGTACCTAAATAGGCCAAAATGTTTCTAAAATTAATTAAATAAGACATTTTGTTAAAAACCATAATTTCTTAATTGTATTTAAAAGTGAGGTGTGTTGATTAACAGCTGTAATGAAAATGTTGGCATAAAACCTAAAGAGATGAATTAATTCCGCCAAATTGCTTTGGTTTCGATAACCTGTCTAGACCGGGTCCTGGGATCAATTCCAGGTCGAGTCCTGAATATTTTTATCGCAAACATTTTTTTGAAAATTAATTAATAAGCATGTCAACATATAACAAAACTATTTTAAATTATCCTATTATTACATTGTGTGACAGATATCCAAGGCCAAACAATCGTCATATTATGCCACAATTGACCTAAATGCATGTCGTTTGGAGAATTGGAGAGGATTCTACTTTGCAAACGAGGCACGTTCCCAAGTCGAGCAGTGTGTGGAAAGAAAAACTGAGGTGGATCGGGACTTCGTTATGAAGATTCGAGCGATTTCTGATAAATTTCTGAACTGACAAATGTGATTCGTGAAATTTAGGCTCATTGGGACGTGATGTTGAGTCGAGACGTATTTTGCCGCATTTCGTATGTCGAAGGAATATTTTATTATATTATTTTATATTTTTTATTCTCAATTATGTATGTAAGTACCTATAGTCGATATAAAAAATCGTAAATATTTTGCTACCTACTAATATAACTACACACACCCGTAGTCAATGATTGACATTAGTCATTACCTCAAAAGGAAAAACAGCACTCATACAGGTTCATGTCTTCAGGTTCGTTCATCCGTTTCATGACGTATTAATACCAGACTCAGCTATAAGCGTTATAAGTAAGTATATACAAATATTGTCCATGAAGAAGCAACATTGGAGGAGATTTTTTCCCTTTAGGGAAGTCTCACTTCACTGATGGCTTTTTTGATTTAGCCTAATTGTTCAATTAGGCTAAATGAAAAAACCCATTATTGAAATCAGCCCAAATATAATAATCGTAAAACCGTATTAAATTATGAGGCCTGTCAGTGCATGGTATGTTTTTGCCTGGGTTTTATTTGTCTTTTATACTAGCGTTACTTATGTCTGTGGAATAACAAGCGTTTAACTGCCCATAAAGAGCGATTTATGTCTACGGCGACATATGCAATCTTGCCATATTTAGCTTCTGGCTAGCAACAGTAGCCTTGTCAGTAATTTTATTATTCTTATTGTAGCCATATACTTACTGCTTGTATTAGTTTTATTTGACGGATAACGAATAAGCCGGTTTAGTAAGCTGATTGGAGATATTGGAAAATCGAAGAATACTGATGATCGTCCACATTAAAGAAGTGATCTATAGTTGACGAGTTGCGCCTATTTGTTATTCCCTATGTGTTCGACCAGTGTAGTAAATTTTAAAGCAATTCGTCCAGTGGATTTCGCATGAAAGAGTAACAAACAAACATACATACATCCTCATAAACTTTCGGATTTATAATATTAGTAGGAAGTACAATTAGTAGAATGTGGTTGGTATTTGGTTAAGTACTAGGTATGTGGTAGTTATGTGTTCCAGTTCTTTACATTTTTCTTTTACCTCGATCTACATTGTGTATTTTGATATGTGGCTCCGATTGTTTGTCTAGCCTGTAGAGTTGTATCCTACTGTTGGGCAATTGTCTCCTTCTTTTTCTTTCACTCGTGTTTGTCCATCGTAGATTCTAGCCATTGCAGTAGGAATTTGTCGATATCGCGTCCCGCCATCTCCTTTAAACACATTATTAAAAAAAAAGAGATTAATTTAATTAATTAAATAAAATACTTCCGAAACGTGTTTAAAAATTATGTATTACAACAAGAAAAAATAACTCGCGGCATTTAGAAATACTTTCCACTTGAAAGAGAATCCGCATTTTGTTTCCAAAACACAGTAATTTCCCTATGACCGCCAAAAACGGGCACGGAATAATTAAAACCAGCGCAACAGCATAAAAAAGCGAGCTAAAATTTGGATGGTTCGCGGACGTTTTTATCAAGATAATCCGTGTTCACGGCTGCCTCGGTACGGCGTGCGGTGGGGAAACATGCAAGAAATGTGCAAACGTACTCGGAATATTCATGTGTGTTAATATTCATGGCCACAGAGCACCCACTGCACTTGTGTACCTCACAGGTCGCATATGTAACAAGTTACACCGCTCAGTGACTTGAAATCAAACCTGATTGGACGATCAAATCGAGCTAAGAGGCTCTGGTGAATGTCGTTCGTTACGAGTACAGTCAGGAATATTGGATGTAGTTGATAGGCTTGGTTATTCGTTTAAAATAAGATTACTACAATAAAATAATAAAAACACTGGCAAGGCTAGTGTGTTAGTAGCTAGATGCTATATGATTGTATATGTTATCATAGACATTAGTCAATGATTCAATTACGAAGATTAAAGAAATATTACCTTCAAATTTGAGTTAAGACGACTCGGACACAAAATTTATGGGGCACACTGTCTGAATTCACACAAATTTGGACACCACGGCTATTTCTGTTCTGTATCCTGTATCCCTGATACAGGATACAGAACAAAAATAGCCGAGTCCAGCGCCTATGGTTACTTCGGACGAGACACATTCTGACCGATCGAAGTAGATGGTGGTGATGCCTCGTGTCGCACCCTCTTGGCTATTCACTCAATCAGGACCCAGTTGGTGTCATATGACGGTAAAAATAGTTGAACTGTAAAAACTTAATCAAAATAGATATTAAACAGATTTCAAATGTTGATAATTATATTTACTTCATTTTGATTGTACGTTTTAGTTGTTTTTCTTCTTATTGAGATTTCTTTGAGTTAACAGAAATTTAGTGTAACTATATAGGAAATTTTTATAAGTCACGAACGTTTTGCACTAGCCTGTCGGCGGCAATACGAATTTACGCAGGCCTAGCGCCTGCCGAATTTAGGGGGCTCGATAACTAAACCATACAAAATGAACTCTTTTTATGACAAATTTATATCCGCTTTTTATTTAACAATAACATAAAAATTGTAACTAGCTGAAACTAAATTAAAACTAAATAATATAATACCCGACCAAAGCGGAAAACTTAGCAATAGACAGATGCGAAGGGCGACTTTGTTTTATACTATGTATTGATAGTGATGTATTTATATCCTAATCATTTACAAGCAGTTCAAAATAACTCTGGTCCTGGCACCAATGAAGTTACGGCTACACTATGTACGGTGTGCAAAACATGTTTTGATAAAGTGATGTATAGTTTACTGCTAGTATACTGCTAAGTGAACCAGCAATGGGTCCTCCTATTGCTGGTTTTCATGTCAACTTTCTGAATAAATCAAATAATTTATTCAGAAATTAGACCTTCACAGGCAGTAATTTCTCTCAAGCTACAAACTACTACATGTTCCAAACAGGCTCAAAATTAATTAATACAGTTATTAATACAGTTCGAAAGTTTTGGAGCTATATTGTTTGTTACTCAACACTGTAAATTATATTTGACGGATTTCGATGATATCTATAATGGGTAAAATATAACCTGATACAATACGTTAATGCATAATATATATATATATATATAAAAGCTGATGTAAAGCTGCAATATTATTTAAATGTAATCATCATTATTACGAATCAGGTTATTGAACTTTAGATGTTAGTAGGGCGGCGAAAATTTAATACCCTACTGTGTCAAAGTGAATCCGACACTGCTTCTGAGTAGTTCCCTCCAGCAATCTGCGCCGGTATTCCTTCGCCACGCAGTTTATTTGGGAGATAACGTGGAACATAAAGTTTTACAGCACGGCACGTGTTGTATGAATTTGAAATTGCTTTCGCTAGATGTGAGAAAACCTGCCTGAAATTGGGCAAGTGGATTAAACAGTCTCACAACTGCATGTCAAGTATACCTACCTACGCTGTTGTAAACGGCAATTTTGCAGTGAATGAGGCTTTTCTGAACACCAGACATCAGATACAAGACGTATCAAAAGATTATTTTGACCTACGACTATTTGATACTTATTTCGATCCTTTGGACCTAACGTTCCACTATCTTTTGGGTGGTTGATTACACTCAACGGCCACACTAAGCACTGAACTTGTATCGTGGTTCAGAATTACAGAAACAGGCACAACGTAGCACACCCGAAATCGTATTTTTCTACACACGAGCCAAACATAATTTGCTCGAGAAAAAGGTCGTAGGTATTTGTATAACAAAATTCCAAGAAGTTTTACGGAATTGAACAAGGTCAAAAATAATATAAATTAAATACTGACCGTATTTTGTTTTATAGTTTCCATAGTTATTTATTTTAAATTTTTTATAGCACGACGTAAAAGATTCCAAATGAACGCCATAGGTTCACAAATTTAATTGGAATGTCAAAATCTTCACAAATTTTACTCTATCTATCTATAGTATACAATGTTTTGTAAATTGTGCATTTGCTTATAAGAAATTGTTAGCGTCTTGACATACACCCTCGTGAGAATCTGTGACTTTAATTTCTCGATGATCAATGTACTAATTTTCATCACGTGCCTGGCCTAAATTGCCTCTTTGTATGAGATTTTCTATATCGTTTGTTTATACTTGGCTGTCGTCTATATAGCTTTCTTGGTACACAAAAAAACTAGCCCGTCGTATTTAGGTAGTTTTCTTCGGCTGTATGGGCTTAGATTGCCTTTCTATATTGATAAACTAAACAAAAATTGTCTTTAGTCCGTCGCGGTATTGATGGAGAATGAGGATAGAATGAGCTTTCGCTCGTGTGGTCAGTCTTAACAAAATTATCTACTAAGGACATATTTTACATACATAGTTGTTAATCGTTTTCAGAGTAGATTGCTGGAGTGCTCAAAGTGACACGGCTGTCGGTCGTTAGGCGCATACATTATGCAGCTCGGCTGCGTCTTCAAGCAAAGATTAAATTAATGGTATGATGGATGTATGTTGTGTCAATCGTACAATTATGGTTAAATTATTATGGATTATTAGAAGATTGACGGGATGCCACGTGGAAAATGATGGCATTTTCTAGATTAAAACATAACTCAGTATAAGCCTACTAGATAACCAGATTATCATAAAATCACAAAATTGAATCAACCAATATATTTGTTTGTGAAATATATTTACTTACAAGTAGGTACTATTAAATAGTTGATCAATAGATAATATTAAATTTTGAGTCAAGGAGATCTAGTAATTTCTTTTTGATTGACTATAGTTTAACAATAATACAAAACCGTGTGCAGGATTCAAAATTGAGACAAATAACCGTAGGCACACGAAATTCTTCAGTTACAGAGAAAACAAAACTATATTTGTGTTTTTGCTTATAGTTGCCACGTAATTTCGGTACGTCGACATTTCATACACAATGTCGAGTTAAGATTTTCGGAGACGAAAAACCGCTTGGTAAGGTTTAAGCTTTGTGAGCAAATTGAATTTTCCAAGCCTTGCTCTCTCTTGAATATAATAAATGTGACCTTTGAGGAATGAAAGGGAAAAATGGAGATCGCGTATATCACTTCTGTCGATACCCTGTGCGTCGTGACCTGGTGTCATAGGTGAGCGGCAGAACGAGGCCAACGGGACTCAATGCTACTCTTGATTGATTTCCGCCATACATAGGACACGAGACACAAGTAAATTAATAGGCAAATTTATATTGATTCGCGTCGTGTCAAGTTGACTTGTCGCATTGACTTGTCGCGTTTGTCACTTACCTAGGACCTGGGATAACTGGAGGTTATTTTTCAGATCCCATTTCGAGTCCATTTCAATACAAGCTTTGATGTCCTAAACTATGTTCTGTGGGTCTGTTTATCGGATCCTAACCCTTTGAAACGTATTAGAAGACTAAAATGGATTACACGTAGGGATATACATAAATGCATACCTATTTAATTTTACGTAGACGGTATTTTCTATTTAGTTTTAAGTAATTTAGATCTGCGTAATCTGTTTACTAAGCGACAAATTACAATGTTAGATCAGTGTAACACTACAAATAAAATTTTACACAGAATCTATGAAGGTGTTTATTGGTCGAAACTTTATTTCCAATTTACTATAAAAAGAGAAAATTATGTATTTAACTTTACATTTTGCATCTGGTACAACCAACTTTTAAAGTACTCCTTTAGCGTCTCCATGAATTTACAAATAAATAATAACATCAATTTTTTATAAAAATCTTTTAAATTTCGTAGATATAAGTATTACAAACTCGCTCAGATACATTACATACTATTTCGTTAGAGTTATGTTACTAAACTTATACTAAGAACATTATCCTTATCTTTAATATTCATGGTAGCATAGTGGAAAAGGAATACAATAAAAGTTGATAGACCTATCTACAATGCGTCTTTTCAACTATCGGGCGCAATTTTGACAGCTCAGGAACAAATCATACTAGTTATAGAATGCAGAGACATCTCTGCATTCTATAACATGTCTGCGATACTTTAAATTAATACGCACAGAGATATAAGAAAAAGACAGTAAATAGGAAATTATTTTATACAAAGATGCTGATTATTTCAAATTAAATATAATTATTTTCTTCCAGTAGCTTAATAATTAATTTCTTCCAGTAGCTCCACGAGACGTAGCTGAAAAGAGAGGCAGATAAGCATATTACAGCGAATAACTAAATAATAAAAACATTATCCTAAAAAATAACGCATTCTTCTGTCTGTCGCGATAAAACGCAGTATATGTACCTCTATAGAAGATATTGTAGATTTACGCTCAGGCCGTCTGTTTTCGGCGGTAATCTCCAGTGAGGTGCTCGTGTAAACTGATTACGAGTTCAAATTAAGTCGTAAACTGGTAACGTTCAAATTACAAGGCATTAACGATAGACGCTGCTCGACAGAATTTCAGGCAGAGTGAGACAAAAATGTCTATAATGACATTTTATTAAGAAAATTAAAAGATAAAAGGAGAGAAAATATTGGACGCTTATTTTCATTCGGTTTATACTTTTTGATCCAATTAAGCCGGTATAACATATGTACTTACTAGGCATTTAACAGTTACGTAGGCTAGTTGTGAGAATATATATTTATTAAAATTCGTTAATTTTTACAAGGCCCATTAAAATTGCAAGGCAATCGTCGTCAACTCTAAAAGGAAAGATAAATGATGTCGTATCAAAACTGAAGCAACACAATTATCTTCATTTTCCTTACCTTTCCCATTTCAATTAAACAACGTAATAACGATTTTGAATGAAATCGGTAATCTCAGACTGACGGGGTCATAAATAGGATGTCTATAATTTGTGATTTTCCGAATCTTGAAAGGGCAATAATGTGAAATGTTGAATTTATTTCAATATGTTAGGTATTATTTTGAATTTACTGAGATATAATTGAAAATAGGCGAAAATGAGTGTAACATGCGAGACAGAGCTGTAATTAAAACGATGTCACATTATTTCTTTCCTTTCAAATATGTTAATTGCTAAGTATGGTTGAAAACGTAGTAGATACCTAGTATGCATCTCGATTTCTTTTCTACAGTAAATAAAAAAAATAATGTAATTTTCTTAACCTTATTGTTCATTTCAATGACTATATTTTATCAGTTGGAGAAACACGATTCGTACAAATAAAAGTAAAAATTGCTACATGCATAAATAATTGTATAATATAAAAATAGTAGATGTTAGTGTATTCAGCTGTGAAAGTGTCAATTATGGACTGTGGATTTCGTAACCCTTCTCATGTTGTATACGTGTATAATTTACCTCGTAAATTACCTTAAAAGGATGAAAATATATACTATTCTAGTGAGAGAGCTGAGTTCACAGCGTCCTACATCAATATTTGTTAACGTTAAAGAAATCTACATTTAGAAATCCTTTGTCGTAGTTTACCGAAGATAATGAAAATTTTACTTTTCCAATGCTTTTTTCTTTTAAACACCATGTAATTTTTTATTATACGTTAACAATTTTGGCGTCACATTCACCAAATTTGTGTATAGTGTGAAATGTCAAAATGACAAATATGCGTCTGCGTCAATTAAACAAAAACCATATTTTATAAACAAAATGGTATTAATGCTTTAGGTTCCTAAATAACAGATAAAAAAGTGAAATTATTATAAAAACATTTCATTTTCTCTCTTAGCACATAATTTACCATTGTTTTCGATTCGAAATAGAATAGCTGTAAGTGTACGCTATTCTTAGTGTTTATTAATGACTATGCTATGTGTCTTATTATTCCGATTTCAGTTGTGTATTCTGACTTAATGCGGGCTAAGTTAATCTATGGCGGGAGGTGAACGCGATAATGGACGGTTATTAGTATCTATAGCCTGGGTATGCTCGGATTGTGATCGAAAGTGATTGATGGTGGAATCTCATAAGATTGGACTAAGCTGATAGGGTCATTTGTCAGTTATTTAGCCATAATCACCCTTGAGTCTTTGATTTTTATGATGAAGATTTTAAATTTCTGCGACTTCAAAATGTCGCGGTGGCTGAGGTCTAGTAGTTAAAACTGTCCACCTGTAATCGAAAGGTCCCAGGTGCGAATCCTACTCATATGTGGCACGAGTTTGTATACCAATCTGACTCATGTATATAAGGCTTCATAAATAATCAAATTTCCTTCCGGTGAAGGAAAAACTTAGTAATAGGTACTGGAAGTATTGTCTAATCTGTGCTTTAGGCGATTTAAATAAAATCTGACACCAGTGTTAGCAATAACACACTCGGTTGAAGATGGTTTCATAATTTCGGCTTCTAGGGGTTCCACTTTAAAGAGGTATCTAGATATGAGTATGATATGCGTAGATTGATAAAAAAGAAAAAAAGGACCCGGGTGCTATTTCGTCTATTTGATTTGAATAATTAAAATAATTTATTAGAGTTATTATGCAGAACGACATTACTCTGGAAAAAATCAGAAAAATATCGACTAAGCGCTGCATAAATCGATGCTACTTATGTGTTTGAGTGATGACTGTTACAAAATAATCCGAAAGATCTATACTGATGATGAGTAGCGGCTGGTGTCACGTCACGCAGCATAGTTCGTTGTCGCTCACCTAGGACGACACAAAGTTAAATGAAAACTAGCTATTCCCAGCGGGCTGGTCATGAACATTTAAAAGTAAAACCGGATAAGGCCAAGTTCTTACTCTTTAATGTTTTAAAACTCAAACTGTAAAATTAATTTAAAACTTTGATAATAAAGCGAGAAGTTGTTACATATAAAATACAACAATGACTAGCATTTTGACTAATATTTGATAAATTCCGGGAAATTTGAACGTGCTTAAAACCTGATATATTGACAATAATAAGTTATGAGCTCATATACGCACAAAATAAACACACAATTTTATATTTCGTCCGACAAAATGTCAAAATACTAAAACCAATAAGTAAAATTTAAGACGGGATTAAACTTCAGCGTTATAAGACGTAGAAATGGCAAAGGCTAAGGAGTTTCTAATAAAATCTTGTTTATAGTGAACAATAGAAGTCGGCAGTATTGTATGCCGTCGGCGTCGCCCGCAAATGGTTCCGGCGCGCTATTTGCTGTACTTCCTTTTTCAAATAAAATTGGAAGCGCTCAGCTAAAACTAAACGCAGACTTTTAAAAAAAATTTATTCGAGATTAAACGAATTCGATAAAATTTCTGTTGATTTCGGTTTGTTCCACTGTGCAAATATATTGGATTACAGGTTTACATTTTTGGTCCGCATATTGAGTGTTATATTATTTTAATGGTAAATATAATATTTTATTTGCCCTAAAAATTAACCACAAGTTACTCCGCCATTAATATCTATCAAAAGTATTTTGTATAAATTATTTAATTGCTACGCTGGGTCATTATTATATTCGGGCAATCGCGCACAGCGGTGTCGCAATTCATCAAGGAGTGTGTCAAGTCTTGCCACACTCCTTGTGCAGACAGTAGTTTTAATTTAGTAGATTGAATAAATCGTTAAACGTTTCTAAAAATAATAATATTATTACATTTATACATTTTTTATTTTACCAAGCGGGCAAACAGTCATGGGGCCCACCTGATGGTGAGTGGATCACAGCCTATCAACGCTTGCAAGATAAGGGGTGTCACTCGCGCGTTGCTTACTTTGTGGCATAGGATCTTTTGCCACAGTGCCCTGTAATTACACTGCCTACCTTCTTCTGCATCCCTGATCCCATTTGACTTGGGGTCGGATCGCCTCGTACACCTGCGCCAGATAACTCTGCTCCGGGTCGTCTTAAAATTTATCGTAAATCATTTTTTCGCATATCCTGTGTATATTTTGAATGGTGCGATAAAAATTAATATCAATATTATTTATGCCAGGAAGAAGCCTGCAATACAAATAAACGTTTTTTACATCTAAATCCAAGACTATTCCCAGCTACAAAAGCAAAAGCTATATGAATAGAACAAATAAGTATTAAGGGCCTTATATTAACTGGTCCTGTGCGAAGGACATTTGTATTCGTTAGGAGCGAGTCAGGGTAATCTATATGATAATAGGCCAGGCCCAGTAAGCATATAATTGTCTCACACAATTGAATGCGACACCACTGTGCACGGTCGTCCGAGTATAGTAGTTTTAGCACAGTTAGTTGCACATTGGCTTCAGGATATTTCTCGCTTTTACTGTTTCCAAAAGTCAATTTTATTCAAGTCGATATAACTTTGCTGATAGTTTAAAATCACCTTGTTATCTGAGGGGTCAAAATCAGATCGTTGCGAGTGGAAATCTCTCATTGTATACAGGCATGCTGTAATAATACGCAAATAGTGGCATGTGATCTTCACTAGTGAATGTCGTATAAGGCGACTGAAGGTGACTGTCATAAAATCACAGGCGAATCTTCAAAATTTAAAGGGTACATTTTTTATGTGAATCTATGACTTCGAGGCGTCAGGAGTGGATGACACCGTGATCACGCTAGAATGGTATAGAGAAACAAGTATTACGTACAAATTAGAATGACGCAAAAACATACATGTTTTAATAGCAACAATTTTGAAATTCAATGTCTCATCGCCTCAAACACAATTAATTCGGAATAAACACTTCCTTACTCGTTTCGACGATATTCGGCATACATTAATCTTAGCGCGTACCGCACGATGCTCTTCGAGGTCTATTGTCTTTGGAATCGTGATGAATCACAATTATAACACGAGATAAGATATACAGCTAGTGTATGTGATGACACGAGGCAGAAATATGAATTTATGTCCAAAATGATAATATATTATGAAATTAAAAAAAAATCACCTTATTACAATCGATTAAACTTAATTGAAAATATTAATGTCAGATCTTCAGGTTTAATCTTTCAAACAAAAAACACAAGGTCAAAACAGGCTTGTTCGTTTATGTGATACAATATACAGACAAATATACAGATATATCAAAATTATGACATTTAATTAGTACCTTTTATTTTTATTTAGAAAGGATAAAGGAATATGGTGTTCAATAGAATACGTTCCCAAAGTACAATAGTGAATACATACTTTCACCGCATCTAAACGAGTAATGGCCATCGGGAAGTGCTCCCATTTCTACTATTTGTTCGCGTTGAAACAAAGCTCAGTAATAACTCATTCTAGCTAGAGGTATGGACGCGCCTCGATTATTTTACAAGCTTTTATTCGACTTTATGGAAACGATGTATTAAGGGAGGTTTAATATATTTATTTAGTTTTATTATATAAAAAAAGTGTATTTAAAGCCTCGGGTTTTTTCGACAAAGTAACTTCAATAAACTGTTTGGTATTCATTAATGAGAACCTTTGTTCTCATTAATAGAGTTCAATTCAAAATAGAGCGACAAATTTGTGTTTTTTTGAATCAACGTCTGACAGTGAACACCTCATTTAGAAATAATCCTATTATTACAATTAAAATATTAGAGTATCAATACAACTGTTAAAAATCAGAATAGGAGCGAACAATAGACATCCTACTAAAAAATATGTGTGCTACGTGGTGGCTACGACAAATGCTACGAACTTGCTGCGCGCTACGATGCACGCACGTATCTACAATCGGCTACGACTACGATTTTGTTTTCGTAGATCGCACATTTCAAATATTTTTATTTATACTTTTATACTAAACTATGCCGTCAATGCCTGTTTTATAAAGTGCAATAGAGGCAAACCAAACTTTAGCTTAAAGTATGCTTTATCTATTTTATAACATGGTATATATTTGCCATGGGTTTTTATATTTATTTATACATTTGATTGTTCACGCATCGAACTGCGTAGCGTTTTCTGCGTTAGTCTCTAACTAAGTATCGTAATGCTATTGTCACTGTGGTTTACTAACTAATATTGAGTAACAATACATTACTATATGACAATAAAGCAATGAATACCAGCAATCATGCTTTTAATATTTTATTTACTCACTCCCTAGTAAATTACGTGTTTGTGCGGCAGACATAATTATATTTATACAATTCGTGTTTTGTTTAATAATTTGCTATTTAATGCTTTCTAAACCTCATTATCACTGGATTTCTGAGCGTTGTTCTCATCAGTCAATGTCAGTTATTATTAAATTTATAAACATTGTGAAAAATAACATAGGCCTACCCACCCCTTATTTCGTTTCGTTTCTTTATATTACTGCATACTTTCGGTCGAGTAATACAAACAGAATGTTTTTTGACGGAAAACTGTTATGTGCGCAATTTTTTACTGCAATTAAACAAACATTTCGAATGCTATACTATCTTATTACTAACTGTATACACCAGTTTAAACTTTTATCAGAGTATTATGTTAAAACACGTAGACGGCGTCCAGCAATATTTCAGCGTCCATATTTCAGCCGAAATAAAACGGCATTACACTGTGTACTCACAATCTCGATCTCGTTTATTATAATTGCAGATCGCGGTCGAAAATGGCGGGAAAAGGCGGGGTAAGTGTTTCAAGACGTTTAAAGGTATTTGTATCGCTTACAATTCTTCTGTGAACATCCGACGCCTGTTTAGACAAATGGCTCGTTTTCACGCGATTCTGCGCCATTAATTAGAGACTACGAGCCCCCCAGCCCCCCCCCCCCCCCCCAACTGGCCCCTCTCCGATTGCTATCTGTCAGCGAACACGCGAGCGCATGTTCCAAACGTATCACCGCCTTGCTGTGTACATTCTAAATTTGAATGAATGAGAAATTTCGTTTTTCTTCTTGACAGTTGAGTTATGCGGCCTATGTATTTGCTGTCGGTACGTCGAAAGATTTACATTGATTCGAATTTTTTGTTACTACATAAAAATAAAGGGTATATTTGTATTTCATTTAATAAAATTATGTAATAACATAATAGTTGAATTTCGAAAAGCGTGTTGAAAAGCGTGTGGTATATGTATATCTAATCTAATACCATAAACATAATTCAGTTCCATTCCATCTAAAAAAGATAATCTGTAATTGAATTAACTAGAAAATAAAGATTGGTGCGTTCGGACGGACAGCAAGTTAGTTCGCAATATTTTGTAACTAAAACTTTATATAAACTTCTTGTGGCTTGTGGCTTGTGGCTAGTTCCAAGCTTAACTTTTTAACTTTGAATCTTGACAATTCACGATGCAGAAATATATACCGAGAAAGGCAAGATTCGTGATATGTAAAATTATAAAAAGCAGTCCGTCCCCCTGTTACGTCTGTCTGTATGACAAAACTCAAAAACTATCGGACGGATCTTTGTGCGATTCTTGAAAGAAGTGTAAGTGTATAATTTGTTATGGTTTTACCTGAATGATGTTCACCTAGGTGTAACCATCTGTCAACTGTCAACTCCGTCGACCCGGTGCACCCAGGTCTAGCCGAACGTAAGTAGGCTACATTTAGGTTTGGCCAAGTAAAATCGGTTACACCTAGGTCTAGCCGGCTAAATCTAGCTGTAGCCGCAGGGTTTAACCGTAAAATGTGTATAAAATACGCATTTTTAATTTAAGCAGATAAATCACATATAGATAAATATTCAATTAGACAATTACTATAAGTTTAAAGGGTTGACCAATCGAGTATAGTTTAGAGCGATATATTTGGCAAAGTTACACTAGTTTATTTTGTAATTCACAGTGAGAACATACGAAGCTACAGCCTTACCGCGGTGTAGCCTGCCAACCTGCCACTCGGGCTAAATAAGCTGAAGATTGATGGCGACGAGCACTCCTTTATTTCTATTCTTGAATAAAGAAGACATCTGCATTCATTATTCGTACTGGCTGTTTTAGAACATAAATTATTTTATTTTTCATACCTATCATTGAAACTTGGAATGGTTAATATCTATCAGGATATAGAACGTTATTAATTTGAATTATGATTGAAATGGTTCGAAGTTTAGTCACAATACGTAATAATAGTAATATGTTTTTTGGGATAAATTAATACAGTTAACTTGGTACGTGTCAAGTTTTATATTTTCTGTTATTGAATGAGTTGAAAAGAAAATTTACATTTACATTAAGTTTGTACAAGAAGTTTGAAATAAGAAAAAATATGACTTCTTTCGGTTTTATGAGATTTTATGAGAGATGAAATGATGTTATATTGTATTCGTATCGTTCGATGAGTACAATTAACTCGTTCATCTGAGCAATAACACCGGCATTTTCTTTCGTAACTACTTTGTACAGTCAACAAGATCCTTAGTTGTCAGACATTACCCCTTACGACATCAAAGCATAAGAAGAGTACAATCGACTACATATCAAAATATTCTCTTTCATTCATGTCTATGCTATAGTAATAGCACCGAATTTATTAAAGAAGTTGACGTACTGACTATACCAAGATGTCTATTAATATTTGGTAATGAACATGAATGG